>NC_092210.1:30861384-30875269 GCF_043381705.1 Parasteatoda tepidariorum
ATTTCAAGTAATTTGGATGATTCTTTATTGTTGTTTTCCGAATTATATAGATACATAAATATATAATATTCTATAAAGAAGAGTATTTTAATAACTATTACAGTTCTGCACGTTCTGAAATCACATTTATTCATTGGAATGAAGTAAGCAATGTTGACTTCACTATAATTTATAATTAATTGAAGAAAAAAAATATTTTACCGTAATACACACATCTGTAACAGTATGCGAACACGAAATCGGAAGTTGTCGGTAGCAAGTTTGTTGGTAATAGAAAGGTAAAAATTATTGAGATTTTGTTCTTCAAATGTTCGGCGCGTTCTGTTTCAGAAAGATTTACCAATGTTCTGGGTAATTTTTTTTCAAGTTCTTCTGCATTTTCCTTAGGGAAATTTTGCTTCGTATTCGCTGCTAAAAAAGAAGCGTCCTAATCTGTAAATGTTTCTGATAGAACTAAAGGAAAACTTAATAAATAGAAGCCTGAAATCTAGAGGGCGTATTCGTGCGTTGAGATTGCGAATGAAAAAAATAGAAAAATGGTCTTTGTCTCGTTATAAAAAAAATTTAAAAAACATGGTTACGCATAATTTTCCATTGCTGTCGATACATTTTTGGTCATAAAATCGCATGGTAAGATCCAGTTTTCCCACATCAATTTTATTGTTTTGGTTGTCATCAGCGTGAATTTTAAAAAGTAATAAAAGTATTTATAAATATTTTTCCATCCCCGATTTAAACCTATGTTTATCTGTACTGCTATCATTATATTCTTGATTTTGAATGCTTTTTAAATAAACAGTAAAACTAAGAAAAGTTTTTTTTTATTTTATTATAATTATTAATATTGTAACTTAATTCTACGCTACATTCTAAGATAAAGTTATTTAAATCTAGTCTTATCAACCGTTTTACAATTGATGCAGCCAATGTTAAGAGGGGTATGTAACCTTTTCGCGAAAATAAGTTTTCTGTTGGTTTTGGAATATCAATCACTGAATATAAAATACCGAGTAACTTTTCAGACTGCCAAAAGTGGAAAATCCAACAATTTCGATGCAATTAAAACAATCTTTCCGCAACTGATTCTTGGTTTTTCTCAAAAGTGCAGAATATACCCCCCTTTTATCATTGACAGCTTCAATTATTACTTTTTGCGTAAATTACCCGTATTGGGAAAATATACTTGAGGGTTCCCCTTGGCGAAATTGGCGACTTATGTTTGGCGCTATTCCTGTTTGCGAGGAACACAGTGGTAACAGGAATGGCGGCCAAAACATAATGATATTTCAATAAAACATTGGAAAATTTCAACAAAACATCGGATAAAGCTTGCAATGAACCCAATATAACAAAAATTTATAAATCCAATTAAAAGGATTCTGAATCGAAGCAAAAATTAATGGAGTAGGCGCAGAAAGAAGGGGGGGAAAACTCACTTCTTCATTAAGCTTGAATTCTCTCAGATTTAGGTGCACAGAATTATCTAATAACAGTTAGATACTGTCTAAATTTATGATCAATAGAATCTGTGTACCTCCATAGCCACATAAATTCGACGAAATACGAATCGAAAATGGCGTCTGTAATATCGGACTATTGGTGACTTTTTTTTCCTAAATCCCTTTTTATGACTGCCCACGTACCTTCGATCTTATTGTAATCGATCCAAAGTAAACTTACCAGCCGGTATCCAAAGTGGAACGTAGTCCTAACGGATCTCTGAAATTACATATACTGTTAAGCATTTAAAAATAACGCTGAAATCTAAACCAATCAGAATCACGATTGGGTTTCAATATCGCCCGGCTTGGCGATCAACCGCGATCACAACTTGACGAGAATCTAGGGGCACCCTCAAATATAGTCTACCCGTATTTAATATATCCGTCCGTTTGACAAGTGAAAATTTTAATTACGGTTGTGAATCAAATTTGTTATAACAACGTATGTACTCTTAATTTTAAATGCTATTTTAAAATATGATTACTTAGACAAATTACTCTTTTTTTCTAATATATCTTAAACTAATCATAAAGAATATATTTGGACGTGGGAGGTAGAGACACTAGCGTAAGCTTGAAGAATTCTTTTTAGAGCATTCATTAAAAGTTACTAATGACAATTAAAAAAAAAAAAAAGCTGTTTTATGCCAAGAAATAACAATTACTAAGCAACAATCTTCAGTGTTGGTGTGCGACAACAGACAGAGCAATTATCTGCCTAGTAGTTTTATAAAACTTAAAAAAGTAAATAAATGACTTCATAATTTTTTTAATAAATTATTGGCTTTTCAGTAAGATACTTAAACATAAATGTTTAAAGAACTTAAGCACCATTCATTACAACACGTAGAGTTGAAAAATGAGTTATTATAACGTAAATTTCAAAAATTACAAAAGAATTGGAAGTAATTTGCAATTATATAGGAAATTGCAACTTTAAGTACTGTAAATGATTTGTAAATGATAACATTTAGTACAAGCCGCTTTAGTATTAAAAAATTGCCAATTTTTTTTTATATCCCCAATTTGATGTGATTTTTTCCACTTTGATAAAAATCAATTTAATAATTTTTAATGTTTGCACATTTTAACTAGCCAAGCAACCAAACCTTAGTTGGAGTAACCATTTAAACTTTGAATAAATGCATAAATTAATATTAATTTCATTTTAGTTAAACGAGTTTTGCAAGATATTAATATCAATTTTTCAAAGATTTATCACACGGAATTCACTTTAAATTATTTCAAATCTGTAAAAAGAAACATTTTATGTCGAATTTTAGCTCTTTTTATAACTTTCAATTTAAAAATATTAGACAGAAATTATTAAAGTTGATAATAAGTTAACTTATCAGGAATTAAAAAATAAGTAAATGTAATTCGTAGGAAGTGAAAAATATCGATAATTTTAATTAGTCAACTAGTCAAGGTAAGTATTATTTATCAATTAGTTTAAAATTTAATTGAGGAAACATACTTCCGACGCGTTATCACGTGGCAACAACATTTTTCTGATAACTGTACAAGAATATCTGACTTAAAAAAGCATAAAAGGGTTAAAAGACCGAGTGAAATTAAAAAGAATTTATTTATTAATTGGTGAGATATTCTGGTGTTTACACATTTGGAGCTTGTAAATTCCTCATCATGTTTTCAAAACTCGTTTTTTTTATTGCTCTAATAGGTAAGAAATATTTAAATATTTAAACAAGACTTTTATTAAATTCAAGTTATATAAAGTGCAAATGAATTGTTATATTTTAATAAGATCTTTGCAATTAGTTCTGCATTTAAATATTTATTGCAATTATCTGTAAACATCGCTTTACCAAAGCGGACCTTTAAAATGAGCCCTACTATAAAACGCCATTATTCGACAAACATTCATTGGGAATATTTAATTTTTAGAAAAAGAGGAATAAAATAAGCTAAAGTCTAACATTTATGAACATTTTAAATTATTTTTATGCCCGAATTACCAAAACTATTATTACGAAATTAAAGCAATGTATAGATATGTAAATAAAATTCATATATTAGTTTAATTCTAATGTCTTACATGGAGAAATTTAATTGAAAACATTTCTTTCTCATCCGTTGCACATACGACGTTTGCAAAAGTCTTTATTATTATTATTGTTATTATTATTATTACTAAAATGGTGATATAATGACCGTAAATTTAAAAAAAAATCTGGATTAAATTGAAAGTTATTGAAGTCCACAGAAGACAAACTAAAATTCAATCGATTGTTTAATCTAAATATTGATTGTTAATGGTTACCTATTGCTCAATTCAATGTATTTAAATCACTTTGAAAATATTAATTAAAATCATTTTTTTCTACCCTGTTACATGTAGACGGGTTTTAATATTCTTTTTAAATTGTGGTAAAATGACCAGAAAGCTTTAATGAAATCTGAAATTAACACTTTAGTACTCTAAAAACTGAGAACTAAATAGAAAAAAAAAAACGGTAACACAATATTGATATACTAGAGTACGAAATACTACACTAAAATAATCAAGCTCATTTCAGCTGCGTGTAGGGCATATTAAAGTAGTTTGTATTAAAATGAAGCTCTAAAAAATCGCTGTTCAGCACTTAATTATCCCAAAACTGAAATCGAAATAAAAAATAATTAAACAGCGACTACATTAGTATACTACATACTTCAGATGCTGCAAATAAATTGAAAGAGTTTTATTATTACGCTAATAAAAAATGCTGTTTTGAGAAATACCATCTTTGAGAAAGCTATAAATTTCAACCAAATGCGAGTTTTTGCGAGTTTCGAATTGAACTTTTAAGACAATGATCTCACTTGTGCTTTTCCCCACCTACATTTCAATTTCAACTTTTAAACATGTTTTCTCTGAACCTCAAAAACCCAGATGGGAAAAACATTAGTATGAGTTTAAATATAAATAACTTTTAAACAAAGTATTAGACATTTGATTTGAGCTTTTCATTTATTACCGTTTTTTTTTTCCTTAAGAGTTTCATAAATGTAAATGAGGTTGGATAGAATTACAATTGTAAGGTGCTGAATATATAAAAATTTGTCAGCGAGAATTAGTTGGGTCTTGTCATATTAGCTTAGCTCACAATACTGCTTAAACAGTGTTATACACTTTTCATGCTATTCATAAAATCATTGAATGTTATAATTTTTATAAAAAAAATAATAACTGTAAATCTACTGTTATTTCGCATAATGGCGAAATTAGAATTATTTATTTTAATTTTTAAATACTGGGATACGCACAGTAGAGCTTGGCCCTCTATAGTCTATAGCATCATTAAGTTCAGTTTTGTAGACATAATATATAACTTTTATCTGTTTATTATGAATTGAATGAAACAAGACCTGAGAGGGTGATATTAATAATTTAGAAGTTATAAAAGTTTTACTCACATTAAATACAATACAATAATACTTTTTAATCATAGAATCTTTTGAACTTCCGAACTTTTTAACTTTTGAAAGTAGTTCTTTCATTTAATTCAGCAAACAAAATGTATAGGAAACAGTGTTTAATTGTTTAGATACCTACATCAGATGCTTAAATAGTTACAAGTTCAAAATTATACTTTTCGAACATAAAATTTTTTTCATAAATTATAAAATACTATATGGATCTTCTCTGGTTTGTTCTAATTCAACTCAGTTAAAACTGCATCATTAATAAGATTTCATTTGACTAAATATCAATATATAAATTTCTCTCCCCTTTCTCTATCCCCTACTAACCTTTGCCACTTGACTAAAAAAAGAATATTTAACAATTTGAGTCATGGTACTAACTTTTCTTTTCCGGTTCCTCCTTTTAAAACCTAGTTTTATTGTATTATTAATATTCATTTGAATGCTTTTCATTACTTGCTGTCATTTATCAGCTTTGGGCAATGCATGTTCGGATCGAGAAGTTGAACGAAGATTGCAGGGCTGCGGACGAATGATGGGCCCTTCATGTAGGTAAGTCAATTCATTAACTATCATACTATCATTTCGAAATTTAGCTTACTCAATGCGCAGGTAATATTTTCACATAAAAATTATTGACTAAACTTCATACGTTGTTTATCGTAAACGGTAAGCAAATGCACGTAATTAATTTTTCCAAATTACCTATTTTTAGAAAAGATTTTACCTATTTGATATTACCTATTAGATATTATAGATTTTACCTATTCTTACAAATTTATTTCAATAAAAATTTGAAAACATTTTTTATTTACTTTAACATTACACACATGATTAAATCGAGTTTTAAAAATGCAACTTTTTCAAAATTTAATTTCTCATGAACTAGTCGACCGATTACGCTCAAATTATGCATTTAAACATTTGAGACTGCATTTTTTTAAAATGATTCAAAAATTGTAAACCTCACAATTCAAAAGTAATAGAAAATAATAATTGCTTTTTAAAAATTGTATTTTGAATTAAATTATTTTTGGAGAAATGAATTTTATAACCGTGTGCAAAAATTTTTTCGATTATCTTAAGTTTTCGAGATAAAATGAAATACGCAAAAAGTAAAATTAACATTAATCAAACAAATCTTCAGACCGCTCACCTAATCAAGCAATGGCGACCATATTTCCTAGATTTCGGCCACTTCCTATACTTTGGGGGTCAGAAATCCAAACCCAATAAAAAAAAGATATGTTTATTCAGAAAAAGTACATTTTTGTTTCTTATTTCATAACTTAAAATTTCGTATGCATCAATTAATTAGTATATTTTAGGTCTACCCCTTTGAACCATTAAGTTTGAGTTCGAGAGCATGAAGAACCGGTCATTAGATCAAAAATTATTCAATGTGATCCGTTAATTTTTTTGCTTATTATTATTATTATATCACATATTTTAACTTCAAAGTATGGAAAATGTTTCATTGTAATTTTTGTTTTTAAATTTTGGTTAAAAAGCAATTGATATTCCGTTTTATTAAAAGCCATTTTTTTTACAAATTCGTTTTAAGAGCAATGGGGAAAAAAGCTTTCTGCTGCTTAACGAGATTTATTATTTTTAATGACACTTGGACAAGGCAAGCATATGAGGATAGCCTTCGGAATAAAGTTAGAAAGGAAAGCCAAGCGTTTGAGGGTACCACTTAGATCAGAACTTCTAGAGTGAAAGTGCCACTTAGTTCAGAACCCCCCGGATCAATGGCAGCACCACTCATTCATGAAACCATTTCCAAAAATTAGAAATAGATCTAAAAGGGAATGCCGTGTGCACAACTAGCGATATAACGATGTCTTAAGTCATTATGAGCTTAAAGCTTAAAATAAACTAAAGAAATACTGGTAAAAAAAAGTGTCAATTGTTAAATTGACAGCTTTTTCGTTATTTTTGATCACCTTCTCCCGTTTATCCTTAAGCACGCTTCACCATAACCATAATTTTTGTTACATGTCACACAATATTACGTAAACATATACTTCCAATACATTAGCATATTTCAACCTTTGTGTTTAAGCTTTACCTATTTAATTTAATGACTTTTGTGATCCTGGCAATAAAAGTGATTAGATATGCCTGATTTTGTATTAAATAAGATAATGTTTTACAGCAAAAAGCATTATTAATATGCAATAGTAATGAAACATTAATATAAAAGATAAATATAAGCGTAATTTTTAAATAAAACCGGAATTTTTTGTAATTTGATACATTATGTTTAAAATCTTGTAATAAATCACAAAATACTCTTAAGCAGAATGAATTAATATTAATTTTTCCAATTGAATTACAGACTTATTTCATTTGCCATAACAACTTTTATCATCATGTGGAAAATTGTAAGCACAGTTATAATAATGAAATCAAACGATATTATTTACTACTAATTTACTACTTTTAGCGATATTAATTACTAGTAATTTACTACATTGATTTGAATATATATTTTGCTAATATTGCTGCACCAATTTACTACCCATAGTACTCATTCTTATTGAGTGAAATTTTTGACATTTTTCTCCCAAAATAATATGTTGTTTAGATTTTTTTGAAAATGATTTTTGTTTTTTTTAAACGAAATCATCAGAATAAAATAATATTTCCTTTCTAAAACAAACTTTTGTTAAAACAGCTGAAACAATTTGTCTGAGAATTTTAAGAATTTTTTCTTTAACCAAAAAGAATTTGCTTGACTTTAAACTAGTCTTCTTTTTCGCTTCTTGCATGCTTGAAGCTCTGCGTTTTAAAAATCCAGGTAAGCTGATTTCATAAAAACTTTTTCTTGTCTACGAGCCATTTTTAAAGTGTTTGGTTCAAGTTCAATATTTAGTCAAAAAAATTTACAGTGCATAGAAAATAAACGTAAAACCCTGAATAACTTTTGATTTAATGATTGCATCTTCACGCATGTTATGGGACTTAATCGTAACTGTTTCGAATGTGTAACTCCAAATTTGTTACTTAATTCATGCAAACTATAATAATCATTTTTAAGTTGTAAAATTAGAGACAAAAACGTAACTTACTCGGAATGAACATCTTCAACAGATTTGAATTTCTGACCCCTAAAATATAGAAGATAGTGCAGATTTTTGCCCATATACTCAGGTCGAATAGCTTCGGCGAAATTTTTTTAGAAACAAATTTCGTATTTTAAAACACATTATTTGACCAATTTTACTCAAATTTTGGGTTTTGATGCAAATTAGCATAGTCGAAGGCAACCTCTTAAATTATTAAGATTGACTTCTGGGACTTTAAGATTCAATCATTAGATCAAAATTTATTCGTTTTAGTCCTTTTTATTTTCCAGCTCACTGTACAGCATAAGGCCCCATCTCATTATTTGGTTTTTAAATTAAAAACAATAGTTTTGTTAAAAAAAACTATGTATAATCATGCAATACAAGCTTAAAATATAATAGTTGGAAGTAGTTCAAAGTAAAAAATTTAGTAGATTCCTGTAAAAGGAAGAGAAAAAGCAGAGGTGGTTTTCCAGCTCAAAATGTCTAAATCTTTTGTTATTTACATGTCCTAAACGTTATATTTCAGAGAAAAGAGGAATGCTGAGATCTGCCTTCTATCATTGGTTGAAGACTGTCTAGATGAGGAAGAGAAAGCTTCATTGAGCAGTGACCTTAGGATTGTAAGAAGCATTGTGCGTAGAACATGTGGTAAGGTTTTAATAAATTAAAAATAAAAACAGTGTGTCTGATACTACTGATCACAGTTGATTTATTTGGACTTCACAAACACTAAACGACACTTATAAACTTCAAAGATTTTTTCCCTTAGAAACTTAATTTCAAACTATTGCCGAAAAATAATATTTTAAGTCTATCACTATCGTAAAATACCTTAAATTAAATTATATCCTAGAAAATCATATGATTCCTTCAAAGCTGTGCCATCATAGCGTAACATGCTCTGCTGATCATTCAAATAAAAAGAATGCAAGGAAGTAAAAATTGAAGAATTAAGACCATCTAATACTTACACCGAAGAGCCATTACATTATGACCACCCTCCATCTATAACAATGGGCTCGCCCAGGTTTTCACGGTTTCTCGCCCAGGAACAATGTTTTCATGGGTCACATTTGGACCCATAATTCTCATAGAACAATCCCTGACCTCTGTAAGCTACTTGAACATAGTTGCAGACCAGGTTCACCCATTCATGGCAATAGTTTTTCCTGCGGGGGAAGGTGTTTACCAAAAGGATAATGCACCATGTCATAAGGGTTGAATCGTCATGGATTGGTTCGAGAAACATTATAGTGACTTTCAAGTCATGTCTTGGCCCCCAAATTCACATGACCTTAACCCAATAGAGCATTTGTGGTCCTACTTGGAAAACAAAATTCGTGCTGCCACGCTACCCACTCGCAATGTGAGGGAATTGCAGGACCAGGTGGGAGAGCGCTTGGTACCAGATACATCAGACTGCCTCTCAGTACCTTGTGGAATCAATGCCACGGCGGGTGCTAGCAGTTTTGAGGGCTAAAGGTGGTCCTACATGTTATTAGCAGGGTAGTTATAATGTAATGGCTCTTCGGTGAATAACGTCTAATGGGACATCCATGTCACGTAAGGAACGTAAGGGTGAAAAAAATGAGTATACTTTTAAGGTCAAGTACGCATTTGTTAATATGCGTAAAATATTACTGAAAAAATTTAATTCGGTAATTAATGGATCAACTAACAATCATAGCAATATTATACCTTTAGAAATTCAATGTTTACCTGCAGGGTTTATATCAGTTCTTACGCACTACATGAAACATACGTCGAACTTTTAAAGTTCATATGCTCTTTTATTCTGTAAGAAAAATATATATATTCAAAAGATAAAATTATTAAATCTAATTGCCATCTAATTGCTCTTTTTTATTCTTCATGGGTATGAAATATAATTCAGCTGATCAAACGGTTCAAACTAAAAGCAAATTGCTCTTTTATTCTGGTTTGGTATAAAATCAAATTCAATTGATCAAACGATTGAAGGTAAAAGTCAATAGGTCTTTTATTCTGCATTGGCATCATATTTAAATAAGCCGATCAAATGATTGAAGCTAAAAGTCAATTCCTTTTTTATTCCTCGTGGTAATGAAATATAATTTGGCTGATCAAAAATTGAAGGTAAAGGCCAATAGCTTATTCATTCTGCATTGAAATAATTTTAATTCAGCTGATCAAACGATCGAATTAAAAAAGTTGATTCTTTTTTTAATTCTTTATATGTATGGAATCTAATTCAGCTGATCAAACGATTAAAGGTAAAAGTCAATTACTCTTCTATTCTGTAAAGGTATGAATCATAATTCAGCTGATCAAACGATTGGAGCTAAAAGCGAGGGAAAATGAAGAGTGATATCAGGGGTGATTTAGAGTAGTGTCTTTTAAATTTATATTAAGTTTTCTTAACTATTAAAAAAGTATTTCTCTCTTCTTAGGCTATAAGAAATAGGAGACAATGTCAATGAAAAAGCAGATGTATTGTTCTATATGCTATCTGATGTTTACATGATATAACTTTATTTGTTTCTTTGCATGTTGCTTAATATTATAGTAAATAGTATGCCTTTTTTGATTTAATCGAGCTTTTTGTAACAACGTAACAATAAAAACCTTTGATGAATTTTTCCAACGCTCTTTTTTATGGTGTGATATACATTTTTTATATTTAGATGCAATTTCAAAATTTATTTCCCTGTGCACTAATTCTTATAAACCTAATCTTAGCTAAATAATGTTTAGTTCCAATGATGCCCAGCCCATATAAATATGGACATTTGTCATTCGGGTATCAGATGGGCACCTGTGTTCATTACTCTTTCAGGGGTTATGTATTGGGTATGCCATTGTTAACCCCACCGTAAGAAGGAGATATAATTCAGAGTAGAAAGAAAGTGCACCCAGACCTTTGACTAGGATTTGAACTCAATGTTGTTCTGTCATGAGATCAACTTCCTGATCACCATACAATTTGGTGATAAAGAAATCATAAAGATAGAGAAATATACTTAAAAATGAAATACGACATTATGGGGTTTAAAGTATTTTGTTCCAAAAACTTATTATATACTTATTATTACTAATTTAAGTATAAATATGATAGGTATATTAAATAAAGTTTTAAATGCTTAGCCTGGTGAAAGTCCCATATCATATGAAATTATGTAAGAAATTTGATAATTCTATAAAATAGATCACCTATTTTAATAACATCAAAATCATAATTGAAAATAAAATAATTTTAAATGTTTCTTCCCAAACAACGCCAGGAGTAAAGTGTCCCTTTCATGATGAAGATATTAGGAACTCCAATACTCCAGTATACATCATGTTTAGTTCATGTAACGAAATTATTTATGTAGGAATTTGATTCGCATTTTTTAAGCACTTAAAGTTCGATATTTGAATCATCACTGTAAAAAAAAAGTTTTGTCAAAATTTAGCCAAAATTTGTCATTTACACATAATTTTAGAACATTGTGAGATGTATAATTTTACATGACAAAATGCTCAATTTTAAAAGCCTTAAGGGTCTAGACGAGAGTGGGCATTTTATATTTAGTTAAATTTCAAATGACAAAACTCACACTTTAAATATAATCGCTTGAGAACCTTTTTTAGAAATTAAATCTTAAGAATACGACTTTTTTTAATTTCAAAATTTCTGTTTTTTAATAGCTAGAATAATAAATAATATTGTTAAAATTTAATTTTAAATTATATATCTAAGGATAAATTAATTTGTGTGCAATTTTTTTATCCATTCTCGTAGAAGTTTTCAGGAATAAGCAAAATGTAAGACTAACCTTACCGATCTCCTGACTAAAGCAATTGTGACCATATCTTTCCGATTGTCGTGTCACAAAGTTCTCCATGTTCACCAAGCAGTCTTGTGGGTAAATTTGGCAAATTTCATTAAAAATAACAACTTTTTTTTGCATTTAAAGCAAATATCATTTTTCACTGAAATGAAATTTCTTTTTTATTTTTTTTTCAATATTTTATAAACTGTCCCTCTTAATTAAATTATTGACCCGTCAATAATATTGAGAAAAATTAATACCATTTTGGGTATTTTACATTGTGTTTGTTTTACTATATTTCCAAAATAAGCTTACGTGCATTTGTAGACTGCTACATCAAGTTTTGCCTCCAGATGCGCAATTGCTTTCAATTTGTCTTCTATCAGTCACTGCATTATGAATTCGTTACTTTCCTGCACACAATTTTCAGCTGCAATATTATTAATAGTATAGAGGCTATATTATAATACTATATACAAGATGTTCCATAAAAATCGCATTTAATACATATTTTTAGAATCCTTATGAAAAATAAGACAAAACAGATGACGCAGGGGGTCATAAATTTATGTTCAAGTTCAGAAAAAACAAAAACGCTGTAAAAATCTGACAGACTGCAGTAGAGGATAGAACTGTAATTTGCAACCCCACTAAGTATAACCTCTATTGTTTTCATTGTTTATATGTACGGCCTGTGTAGGGGGCATGGAACTGTGCTTGCATCAGAAAGGTCCTGGGTTTGGATTCCCGGGCAAGGCATGGATGTTTCTTCTCTCTGTGTGTGTTCTATGTCCTTTCTCCTTTGTGTGTGAATTGGACCCGCCCTATAAACGGGATTTGGTTGTGTGAATGGCTTGGCAGAAGTCGAATTCCTGCCCATAGATTGCGCCACTGAAAAACAGGAACAATCGCACCCCCACTGCCTAAACAGGCNAAAAAAAAAAAAAAAAAAAAAAAAAAAAAAAAAAATACTGATTCAGGAAAATTTTAATGCTACACCTTGTATTATATTTTAATAAAATGATATAGAATGTTTTAAAAAAGACAGATATATAGAAACGGAAAAAAAATCCTGAAAGTTTCAGTTTTTAACTTATACAGAATTAGCAAAGAAATTAGAGCTTATTTAAAGATAGTCAATCATTGCTAAAGAGCTGAGTTCGGTGGATTCAATGCAAGAACTGAACAATACAATTATCTGAGCAAGACGGCATATAACTTATAGGGAAGATAGGGCATATTATAAGGATTAGGAGTTGCATAGGAATCCATGACTGGAAAATCACATGGGGTGCTTTTCTATTATGAATTGTTTCTATGTATGACTATGACTAGGTACTTTTATTTATCCGAATTAAGTTAATTTCAAGTTTTCTTGTGATTAATATCGAAAATGGCGTTTAAATAGGTTTTATATTAGAGTTTTAATCACAATTAAGATCGCAATTAGATCACAATTGGATCGCAGATTAATCACAATTAGAGTTTTAATCACAATCCATGCGCGCATGATAGATTTGCATTGGAGATTGGTGACTGCAGGACACTGGAATCTCATCGTGAGATGAGGACATGGAGAAAATATTGCGATGATAACGCTGGACTCGAACCTCCATTCTGACGGTCTTGAGATTGTCCAATTTGTCCTCCCTTCTTTAATACTCCCACAACTGTTAGGAACTAAGTGGTTTGCTTAAGTAGGGCCTAGTTAGTTCAATAAAATTATGTTTTTTTTTTTTTTTTTTTTTTTTTTTTTTACAATATTTAGTGAAAACAGATAATGAACTGTACTTTTTACAGTAAGCAGTTTGAATACCATTTTATTTCTGGTTATTTGATTGTTTCGTTTAAATATGGCAAAATCACACTTAAATCAATTGTTTTTTTTTATTTATATTCCTGAATTAGCAATAATTTTTTTCTATGTGGAACAAATGATTGTGGACTTCCTACAGATTTCAACATCTGAAGGACGATCAGATAACGTTGTCAAAAAATTTTCAACGCAGTGCCAAATTTTTTCTTCGATCACTTGTATACTACACTCATAATCTGTTTGTGTTTCACCTAAAGCTAAATTATAGAA
>NC_092210.1:30875769-30880046 GCF_043381705.1 Parasteatoda tepidariorum
ATTCTTTTAAATGATATATTTCTACCATTCTTTTTTCTCTTTAAAGTTAGGAGTACCTTTCTTTTTTCTCTTACTTTATGCATTACACTTAGTCGGTATTGCAGATAAAGTTCGATAAACAAATTCGTAAATTAAGATCCATATTAATAAAAGTGTAAAAAAAAATATGCAAGAAAATTTAAGCATATATTTTGAAAAGAGGGAAGGAGTGGGGGAAGGAGGGGAGGGCCCAAAAACGGCTATGCCTAGGGCCTACGAAAGGTATAATCCGGCTCTGTGCCTAGGCCTACGAAAGGTATAATCCGGCTCTGGTTGCAACGCTTTCAGTTTGAATTTTAATTTTGTATTTAAGTGTGTAAATGAGATTTGCGATTATGATTTGAAATGAGAATTTTTTTTAATGAAGAAAAAAACCAGTGATAGTCTCAGCAGTTAATTCTGCATTTCAAACAGACATGTTTGGTGATGCACACAGACCATAAGACATATTTTAAATGATGATCCGAAATAAGACTGGATCAATGACGACTTCAGGTATCTCTGCTGATATGAGCTGACCAATTTGGCATGGTGTGATTCTTTCAATAAGGGAAATAATGTGACAATCCTGTATTTTGCCATTCAATAGAATACATCAGACACCTTGTCTCCCCAAAAACATGACGCTTTACAATGAAACCAAGTATAGAGCTTAGTATTTGTTTTAACTCACGTGCGGTAATATCATGACCCGATGATGTTTGCCTAGGTTACAAAAGTTCTTTAATTTCAGCTCAAGCAGGATTGCATGTGAATGTAATAAATAACTCTGGCTGCCCATATGCGCATCGATACTGGTAGTACTGAATAAAGTCATTTGGAAACACTAATATATCGACATCTATTCGCCAAGAAAAATTTCAAATGATTTGCTTGACCCGATAATAACGTTGATAATGTGTCGGTTGGCGATGCTAAATCTGGTAGTTTCACTTTGCCTCCAGAACAGCAAATTCCAGCTGTTTCATTCTTAAATTTGAGGGCATTACAAAACATACATAATTGTTCCATTTTTCCGATGATGACGCTTGGGTGAAGACTATAGTTGGTTGTGGGATCATAGTGAAGTGCACTGAGATTTAAATCAGAGTATAGACAGCGTCTGAATAGCGAAGTGCGTTCTTGTTTGATTTTCATTCTTGGTTCCCGTTGCTCTGATGTTTCCGACGAACGGGCTTGAGTCGTGCGTATTTGATTCGTTAACAGTCTTCTTTCCCGTTGCTCTGATGTTTCCAACGAACGGGCTTAAGTAGTGGGTGGTTGATTTGTTAATAGTCTTCCTTCCTGTTGCTCTGACATTTCTAAGGAACGGGCTAAAGCATTGTGTTCTCGATTAGTTTCAAGTATTTTTTCCCGTTGCTCCGATGTTTCAGAAACACGGGCAGTTCTCTTTTAACGTGCTTGAGATGTTAATCGACTAAGAGCGATTCTTTTAGGCGGCATATTTTTGCAAATATTCTCTCTCAAGCAAAAAGAAATGTAAAGGTTGACAGTGGTCGTAAATTTGCTGAATCTAAAATTCATATATTTATTTTAAATAATTAAAAAAACAATTAAAATTAAATAAATTAAATAAGAAATATAAAAATGATAAAACTTAAAACAAAAATCTCTCTTTTAAATGAAAGAAATAAAATGAATGTCAATTCGTAAACTTTGTAATAATTCACAATCTAATAGTTTTCAAATGACAACTGTCAGCAATGAAACCTTCAAAAACTACATTTAATTGAGCTGACATAAAATTGCATACTTAAATAATTATTGAAGCGTGCAATTTGAATAAAATTTGCCTTTGCCTTAATTTTTATTAAACAATTTTCACAATACTAAATCCGTGATACGACCAATAACTGCGAAATCTATTCTTGTAGATTTTACGTGACTCCCCTGACATAAAGACACTTATAATTAAATATCAAAGTATATGTAATTTACTTTTCTAAATGAATAGAGCTATAAGATAGAAAATATCACTGTTGTTATCTTCAATATATTTGAAAACTGAATTGTTTATAACAAAGTTTAAGACAAAGGCTAACTTTTAACCGATCAGAAAATTCTATTTCGATTTTCGCTGATACCGCTGGAACGGATTGCCGTAGAATGTTCTAATGTCGACAGTGACCTACCTCGCGCTTTGAACTATCTGTATGCCAAGTTTCATAGCATTTGGTAGGTTGGTTTAGGAGTATATAATGGACAGACAGACAGACACACATTCATTTTTATATATATAGATAACTTTTATATTATTGTTAATTTATTAATTTAAATACGGAAGTTCTCGTAAAATTAGGAAAAAAATATTTTATTATACTTTGAAAAGTAAAGATAATCCAAATAAAAAGTAATATTTTAAAAAACCACGTTTTTGTAGTGGAGAAAAATAATTAAAAAACAAAAATTTGATAAACGAAAGACGTGGGGTGCATGAAATGCATAAAAGTAATGTTATATTAGAGTGTGTATGTGTGCTCATGAGAATATGTGTATGTATATCTGTAATTGTAATTGTATCTGAATGTGGAATATGTTTGTGTATATGCATCTGTATGAGGATGTATATGTGGATGAGTATGTGGCTAGTCATGTGTATGAGCAAGAAAATGTGTATATGTATGTGTATATGTACTGTTATGTATTTCATGCGCACCACGTTTTTCGTTTTTCAAATTTTTGTTTTTTAATTATTATTCTCTACTACCAAAACGTGGTTTTTGAAAATATTACTTTTTATTTTGATTTTTTTTGTACTCACTTCCAAAATCTCAATTTTTTCACTCACTGTGCACAAAACTTTTCAATTGACATGTGACACTAATT
The DNA here is from genome assembly GCF_043381705.1 of Parasteatoda tepidariorum. Lineage (NCBI taxonomy): Eukaryota > Metazoa > Arthropoda > Arachnida > Araneae > Theridiidae > Parasteatoda > Parasteatoda tepidariorum. Next base: position 30,878,635 of record NC_092210.1, read on the forward strand.
TGAAATAATCGAATCGACAACAGAAGACAATCTCGAAAATATTATTTTTTCTTTAATTTTAATTTTATTTTACTTCGTATGTCTTCTTTCTCTTCATTTTCATGCATTGTCATCCAATTCTGAACTATGTGCCAAATTTGAAGTCTGTAGCTAGTCGGGAAGTTAGTTTGAAATCGATTACAAAATTCCACCCGAACAGACATACACGAAGGCAAGTTGATATAAACGCGGTAAAAAAGAATTCTGTCAAACACTTTTTAGTATCAATGGAAATGAAATTGTTATGTTTTTCTGAAAATTGCGGAAAAAAAATTTATAGAGTATCGAAAGATTTCGTATTAAAATATTATTTTATAACAGAATAATGCTGAAAATTGTTTCAAATCTCCTTTCTAAAACTAAAATTTAAAAGTGACAAATATATTACAATGTTAATAGATGAAAAAATTTCTTTACATATTATTTAAAATTTTTGTGTAAGTTTCTTATAGTTTTAAATAGTTTTTTTCTTCTTTAAAAATCAAAAATTGTTATTTATGCTGTCATATACGTACCATAATAATCTCGGATGAAAAGTGAAACTTCACGTGCTATCAAATATTTAGAGACAGGGTTTTAAATTTATAAATTTAGCTATAATATAAATTCCAATTTACAAGAATTATTATACCATATTATATAAATAGAGTTTTGTTTTATTGGCATATTCAGAAATTTTACTTAAAAGTATAAATTTCTTCATTTAGTTTTTTCCAAAATGACATTATTTCCTGAAATCTCAACTGAAATAATATCTTATAAATAGCCTATCTGAATAATTATACTTTTTTTAAAATTGAAATTCAGATTGATGTTTTTTTTAGTGTTTAAATAGATTTGAAAGCAATCAAACATTTTTTAATCAAAAATCAACTCATGAATGATCCTTTAGTTCACCATTATCAAAATTTCTCTGTATATGGAACTTTAATTGGAATAAAGTAACTTTAATTAAGCACATTAAAAAGAACAATTAAGATAAATCTTTGAATTAACTTATCAGCCCTCACACAATATTTGATTTAATTTTATAAAAATAGTCAATAAGTACATGATCCCTAAATTTGCTTTATGAAATTTTATAATAAGAACAATTTTTTTTTGTAAGGTTGAGAAGTTGCAAAAAAGCAGAAGCAACATATCAGACCATGAGTTGTAATGCAATTCTGAATCCTTTTGATGTCTCCTTCCTCCTTGAAATTTGTCCCCTTAATCTTAGGACACCCTGTATAATTATTGATTATAGATCAAAGATGATGATACGATTTAGCAGAGATGCTATTTATTAAACTTATCTGTATAGTTTTCAAAATCGAAAATTGCATCCCCTCTTTCTAATCTGTTTTCTATAATTTAGCTTTAGGTGAAACACA
>NC_092210.1:30881216-30906683 GCF_043381705.1 Parasteatoda tepidariorum
TTTTTTTTTTTTTTTTTTTTTTTTTTTTTTTTTTTTTTTTTTTTTGTCGTATGCCTGTTTAGGCAGTGGGGGTGCGATTGTTCCAGTTTTTCAGTGGCGCAATCTATGGGCAGGAATTCGACTTCTGCCACGCCATTCACACAACCAAATCCCGTTTATAGGGCGGGTCACATTCACACACAAAGGAGAAAGGACATAGAACACACACAGAGAGAAGAAACATCCATGCCTTGCCCGGGATTCCAAACCCAGGACCTTTCTGATGCAAGCACAGTTCCATGCCCCCTACACAGGCCGGTCGGCATCAGTATTTGTTAGAATACATATAAACAATGAAAACAATAGAGGTTATACTTAGTGGGGTTGCAAATTACAGCAAATTACAGCAAATTACGCAAATTATATAATTTAAAATTAAATTTTAACAATTATTTATTATTCTAGCTATTAAAAAACAGAAATTTTGAAATTAAAAAAAGTATTCTTAAGATTTAATTTCTAAAAAAGGTTCTCAAGCGATTATATTTAAAGTGTGAGTTTTGTCATTTGAAATTTAACTAAATATAAAATGCCCACTCTCGTCTAGACCCTTAAGGCTTTTAAAATTGAGCATTTTGTCATGTAAAATTATACATCTCACAATGTTCTAAGATCTAGTATACTTTACAATTCGAAATCTATACGGCCGTTGTTAAATAAAATAATAAATGTATGAAATTTATTTTCCTAGTTACGCTCATTTTATAACTAAAAATGACTAAAAAATGACTAAAAATGAATTTATGACACCTTATTTTTGAGCCTATGCCCACTCTCGTTTAATAAACACTCAAAATGTGTACAGGCTGAGTCACTTTTGAAGCTACGCATTTTGCTCAAAAATGAGTACGTGCTGCTTCAATTTTCAGCATATCACTATATTCTATAGTAAATGCAAGGAGTTTGCCAGTTATACTATACTTATTTTGGAGATATTCTGTGTTGGAGCTATTATGTGTAAATGACAAATTTTGGCTAATCTTTGACAAAACTTTTTTTTTTACAGTGATGATTCAAATATCGAACTTTAAGTGCTTAAAAAATGCGAATCAAATTCCTACATAAATAATTTCGTTGCATGAACTGAACATGATGTATACTGGAGTATTGGAGTTCCTAATATCTTCATCATGAAAGGGACACTTTACTCCTGGCGTTGTTTGGGAAGAAACATTTAAAATTATTTTATTTTCAATTATGATTTTGATGTTATTAAAATATGTGATCTATTTTATAGAATTATCAAATTTCTTACATAATTTCATATCATATGGGACTTTCACCAGGCTAAGCATTTAAAACTTTATTTAATATACCTATCATATTTATACTTAAATTAATAATAATAAGTATATAATAAGTTTTTGGAACAAAATACTTTAAAACCAAATATCGTATTTCATTTTTAAGTATATTTCTCTATCTTTATGATTTCTTTATCACCAAATTGTATGGTGATCAGGAAGTTGACCTCATGACAGAACAACATTAAGTTCAAATCCTAGTCAAAGGTCTGGGTGCACTTTCTTTCTACTCTGAATTTATATCTCCTTCTTACGGTGGGGTTAACATTGGCATACCCAATACATAACCCCTGAAAGAGTAATGAACACAGGTGCCCATCTGATACCCGAATGACAAATGTCCATATTTATATGGGCTGGGCATCATTGGAACTAAACATTATTCAGCTAAGATTAGGTTTATAAGAATTAGTGCACAGTGAAATAAATTTTGAAATTGCATCTAAATAAAAAAATGTATATCACACCATAAAAAAGAGCGTTGGAAAAATTCATCAAAGGTTTTTATTATTACGTTGTTACAAAAAGCTCGATTAAATCAAAAAAGGCATACTATTTACTATAATATTAAGCAACATGCAAAGAAACATATAAAGTTATATCATGTAAACATCAGATAGCATATAGAACAATACATCTGCTTTTTCATTGACATTGTCTCCTATTTCTTATAGCCTAAGAAGAGAGAAATACTTTTTTAATAGTTAAGAAAACTTAATATAAATTTAAAAGACACTACTCTAAATCACCCCTGATATCATTCTTCATTTTCCCTCGCTTTTAGCTCCAATCGTTTGATCAGCTGAATTATAATTCATACCTTTACAGAATAGAAGAGCAATTGACTCTTACCTTTAATCGCTTGATCAGCTGAATTAGATTCCATACATATAAAGAATTAAAAAAAGAATCAACTTTTAGATTCGATCGTTTGATCAGCTGAATTAAAATTGATTTCAATGCAGAATGAATAAGCTATTGGCCTTTACCTTCAATTTTTGATCAGCCAAATTATATTTCATTACCACGAGGAATAAAAAAGGAATTGACTTTTAGCTTCAATCATTTGATCGGCTTATTTAAATATGATGCCAATGCAGAATAAAAGACCTATTGATTTTTACCTTCAATCGTTTGATCAATTGAATTAGATTTTATACCAAACCAGAATAAAAGAGCAATTTGCTTTTAGTTTGAACCGTTTGATCAGATGAATTATATTTCATACTCATGAAGAATAAAAAAGAGCTATTGCCAATTAGATGTAATAGTTTTATCTTTTGAATATATATATTTTTCTTACAGAATAAAAGAGCATATGAACTTTAAAAGTTCGATGTATGTTTCATGTAGCACGTAAGAACTGATATAAACCCTGCAGGTAAACATTGAATTTCTAAAGGTATAATATTGCTAAGATTGTTAGTTGATCCATTAATTACCGAATTAAATTTTTTCAGTAATATTTTACGCATATTAGAAAATGTGTACTTGACCTTAAAAGTATACTCATTTTTTTCACCCTTACGTTCCTTACGTGACATGGATATCCCATTAGACGTTAATCACCGAAGAGCCATTACATTATGACCACCCTGCTAATAACATGTAGGACCCTTAGCCCTCAAAACTGCTAGCACCTGCCGTGGCATTGATTCCACAAGGTGCTGAGAGGAGGTCTGATGTATCTGGTACCAAGCGCTCACCAACCTGGTCCTGCAATTCCCTCACATTGCGAGGGGGTAGCGTGGCAGCACGAATTTTGTTTTCCAAGTAGGACCACAAATGCTCTATTGGATTAAGGTCATGTGAATTTGGGGGCCAAGACATGACTTGAAAGTCATTGTAATGTTTCTCGAACCAATCCATGACGATTCAACCCTTATGACATGGTGCATTATCCTTTTGGTAAACACCATCCCCCGCAGGAAAAACTATTGCCATGAATGGGTGAATCTGGTCAGAAACTATGTTCAAGTAGCTTTCAGAGGGCAGGGATTGTTCTATGAGGATTATGGGTCCAAATGTGACCCATGAAAACATTGTTCCTGGGCGAGAAACCATGAAAACCAGGGCGAGCCCATTGTTATAGATGGAGGGTGGTCATAATGTAATGGCTCTTCGGTGTAAGCATTAGATGGTCTTAATTCTTCAATTTTTACTTCCTTGCATTCTTTTTATTTGAATGATCGGCAGAACATGTTACGCTATGATGGCACAGCTTTGAAGGAATCATGTGATTTTCTAGGATGTAATTTAATTTAAGGTATTTTACGATAGTGATAGACTTAAAATATTATTTTTTGGCAATAGTTTGAAATTAAGTTTCTTAGGGAAAAAATCTTTGAAGTTTATAAGTGTTGTTTAGTGTTTGTGAAGTCCAAATAAATCAACTGTGATCAGTAGTATCAGACACACTGTTTTTATTTTTAATTTATTAAAACCTTACCACATGTTCCACGCACAGTGCTTCTTAGACTCCTAAGGTCACTGCTCAATGAAGCTTTCTCTTCCTCATCTAGACAGTCTTCAACCAATGACAGAAGGCAGATCTCAGTATTCCTCATTTCTCTGAAATATAACGTTCAGGACATGTAAATAACAAAAGATTTAGACATTTTGATCTGGAAAACCACCTCTGCCTTTTTTCTTCCTTTTACAGGAATCTACTAAATTTTTTACTTTGAACTACTTCCAACTATTATATTTTAAGCTTGTATTGCATGATTATACATAGTTTTTTTAACAAAACTATTGTTTTTAATTTAAAAACTAAATAATGAGATGGGGCCTTATGCTGTACAGTGAGCTGGAAAATAAAAAGGACTAAAACGAATAAATTTTGATCTAATGATTGAATCTTAAAGTCCTAGAAGTCAATCTTAATAATTTAAGAGGTTGTCTTCGACTATGCTAATTTGCATCAAAACCCAAAATTTGAGTAAAATTAGTCAAATAATGTGTTTTAAAATACGAAATTTGTTTTTAAAAAAAATTTCGCCGAAGCTATTCCACCTGAGTATATGGGCAAAAATCTGATCTTCTATATTTTAGGGGTCAGAAATTCAAATCTGATTAAGATGTTCAATTCGAGTAAGTTACGTTTTTGTCTCTAATTTTACAACTTAAAAATGATTATTATAGTTTGCATGAATTAAATAACAAATTTGAAGTTACACATTCGGAACCGTTGCGATTAAGTCCCATAACATGCGTGAAGATGCAATCATTAAATCAAAAGTTATTCAGGGTTTTATGTTTATTTTTTACGCACTGTACATTTTGTTGACTAAATATGGAACTTGAACCAAACACTTTAAAAATGACTCGTAGACAAGAACAAGTTTTTATGAGATCAGCTTACCTGGATTTTTAAAACGCAGAGCTTCAAGCATGCAAGAAACGAAAAAAAAAAACTAGTTTAAAGTCAAGCAAATTCTTTTTGGTTAAAGTAAAAGTTTTTAAAATTCTCAGACAAATTGTTTCAGCTTTTTTAACAAAAGTTTATTTTAGAAAGAAAATATTATTTTATTCTGATGATTTCGTTTAAAAAAAAAACAAGAATCATTTTCAAAAAAATCCAAACAACATATTATTTTAGGAGAAAAATGTCATAAATTTCACTCAATATGAATGAGTACTATGGGTAGTAAATTGGTGCAGAAATATTAGCAAAATATATATTAAAATCAATGTAGTAAATTACTAGTAATTAATATCGCTAAAAGTAGTAAATTAGTAGTAAATGATATCGTTTGATTTCATTATTATAACTGTGCTTATAATTTTCTACAAGACGATTAAAGTTGTTATGGCAAATGAAATAAGTCTGTAATTCAATTGGAAAAATTTATATTAATTCATTCAGTATTTTGTGATTTATTACAAGATTTTAAACATAATATATCAAATTACAAAAAATTCAGGTTTTATTTAAAAATTACGGTTATATTTATCTTTTATATTAATGTTTTATTACTATTGCATATTAATAATGCTTTTTGCTGTAAAACGTTATCTTATTTAATACAAAATCAGAACATATCTAATCACTTTTATTGCCAGGATCACAAAAGTCATTAAATTAAATAGGTAAAGCTTAAACACAAAGGTTGAAATATGCTAATGTATTGGAAGTATATGTTTATGTAATATTGTGTGACATGTAACAAAAATTATGGTTATGGTGAAGCGTGCTTAAGGATAAACGGGAGAAGGTGATCAAAAATAACGAAAAAGCTGTCAATTTAACAATTGACACTTTTTTTACCAGTATTTTTTTCCGTTTATCTTAAGCTTTTGGATCAAAATGACTTAAGACATCGTTAATATAGTTATCTACTTTGAACAGGTTTTTCATTGAATGTATGCCGTTCTTTTCTTCCGGATTCTCTTTCCAATCATCGTTCTAATTCCGATAATTAGAGATAAGACCCCCCCCCCCAGGTGAAAATCCCAAAAAAATTTAAGTAATGAAATAAAAATTTTTAGTCAAAATAAATAATTTATTGAAATATAACACTTTCAAATAAAATATGTTAGGCAAGTTTAAATATAAATTTTTCCCTTTAAATGAACACAACTTCCTTATACCAGAGAAGTAACAAACTGAAATTAAACTGTCTATTGAAACTTATGGCATCTCTTCTGTGAGAAAGTTTGCATTAGCTCTTTAAATGCTTCTGAAACTAACATAAAGTGACTCCTTCCTGCTGCAGGTAGTTGTACACATGGCATTCCCCATTAGATTTTTTTCTAAATTCTAGAAGTGGTTTCATGAATGAGTGGTGCTGCCATTGATCCGGGGGTTTCTGAAATAAGGGACACTTTCACCCAAGAAGTTCTAATTTGAACGGTACTTTCAAACGCATGGCGCTCTTTCCTGACTTTATTCCCAAGTCCAAGCTCACATGCTTGGCTTGTCCAAGTGTCATTAAAAACAATAAATCTCGTTAAACAGCAGAAAGCTCTTTTACCCATTGCTCATAAACAAATTTGTAAAAAAAAATGGCTTTTAATGAAACGAAATATCATTTGCTTTTTAACAAAAATTTTAAAAACAAAAATTACAATAAAACATTTTCCTTACGTTGAAGGTAAACTATTGCATGCTATAATAATAATAATACGCAAAAAAAATTAACGGTTCACATAGAATAACTTTTGATCAAATGACCGCTTCTTCATGGTCTCGAACTCAATCTTAATATTTCAAAGGGGTAGACCTGAAATATGCTAATTATTTGGTGCAGACGGAATTTTAAGTTGCGAAATAAAATACAAAAATGGGCTTTCTCTGAATAAACATACTCTTTTTCGATGGATTTGGATTTCTGACCCTCAAAATATAAGAGTGAGCCAAAATCTGGGAAATATAGTCACCATAATTGGATCAGGTGACCGGTTTGCAGTTATGACTGATTAATGTAAATTTTACTCTTTGCGTATTTCACTGTATCTCGAAAACTAAAGCGAATCGAAAAATTTTTTGCTCACGGCTATAGAATTCTTTCAACCAAAAATAATTCAAAGCAAATACAACTTTTAAAAAGCATTTTTTATCACTTTATTTAATAATAGTTGAAAATCTTTCGAACTGTGAAATATGCAATTTTTGAATCATTTTAAAACATGCAGTCTTAAGTGTTAAAATACATAATTTGAGCGAAATCAGTCGACTAGTTTCTGAGAAATTAAATTTTGAAAAAGTTGTATATTTAAAGCTCGATTTAATCATGTATGTAATGTTGGAGAAAGTAAAAAAAATGCTTCGAAATTTTTATTGAAATAAATTTGTAAAAATATAGCTTTTCTAAAAATAGTTTATTTGAAAAATAATAATTAGGTGTATTTGCTTAGCGTGTACGCTAAACAACGTATGAAGTTCAATCAATAATTTTAATGCGATAATAATACCTGCTCATTGAGTAAGCTAAATTTCGAAATGATCGCATGAAATTTAATGAATTGACATACCTACACGAAGGGCCTACCATATCCGCGCAGCTCTCCAATCTTCGTTCAGCTTGTCGAGTCGTACATGTATTGCCCAAAGCTGATAAATGACAGTAAATAATAAAAATAAAAAAAAACATTTACATGAATAATAATAATACAGTGGAATTTTTGTTTTAAACTGAACTATAAGAAAAGAAAAGTTCGAACCATGACGCAAATTGTTAAATGTTCTACTTTTAGTTCAGTGGCAAACGTTAGTGGGGGAGAGAGAAAGTTGAGAGAAACTTAAATATTGCTATTTAGTCAAATGAAATATTATATTAACGATGCAGTTTTAACTGAGTCGAATTAGAATAAATCTGAGAAGATCCATATAGTATTTTAGAATTTATGAACGAAAAGTATAATTTTAAACTTGTAGCTATTTACACATCTGATGTAGGCTACTAAACGAACACTGTTTCTTACGCATTTTGTTTGATGAATTAAATGAAAGAACAATTTTTAAAAGTTAAAAAGTTCTGAAGTTAAAAGACAGCAACATCAAAAAGCGTTATTTTTGTATTGTATTTATTATGAATAAAACTGCTATAACTTCTAAACTGTTAATCTCACCCTGTCAGGCCTTGTTTCATTCATTTCAGCATAAACAGATAAAATTTATATATCATGTCTACAAAACTAAACTTAGTGACGCGATAGCCCATGGAGGGCTAAGTTCTACTGTGCCCATCCCAATTTTCTTTGCGTTAGTTTCTACAAGTCTGAAGTAAGAACTCCCCTAGACATTCGTCTGGACCCATGGCGGTGGCTATGGTAACAAGGTATAACTATTTCAAGTAAGGGTGTGAGGTCTCTGCTTAGGACAGGTTTTGGCTCAGGTCGGCAGGAGGAAGGTAATCTGTTTCTCCGGACGATTGTGTCAGCCCTAGAGGGAAGAGAAGCTACCCTCCGTGAAATGCGCTATTCTCGTTTCCATAGTAGCAGACAGCCTCAAATTTTGTGGCGGGGGAAATTCTTAACGTAAGCAAACTATAGTACTTTTTTATGCATATATATGTTTGCAATACTAGAACAACTAATTCGACTGTCTTGCATTTAATTTCAATCGATTTAGTAGAATGAAACTCATAGGAATAAATATCTCAAGTGTTTAGGCCGTAATGCCAGATTTGTTTTAAATAAGTATAAACACAAAACTGTAATTGCTGTTTAGAAGTTATAAAATCCTTTATATCTTCTAAACTATGAGTTCCATTTCCTCGTTTGGCCTTCATTGTGTCAAAACAATACCATATTTTCAAATGGCAGTATTTAAGTTTTTTGTCCTTATAATCTTTTTCCCTTCCTTCAAGCCCAATGTGCTGTGTCGCTTAACTTTATCTCATACTATGAGGTTAGCACGTAACAGTTTTTCACATGTTAGATTTCTTTTAGATGTACGGGTTTCGACAATTTTTGTATCAGCTTTACTGCACTGTATCAAATTATAATCTCTACATATTCATTCATTAATGAATTTTACGCAAAAGAATTTTTTTTTTACAATTCTTGAGAATTTTTTTATGTATATGTTTTAAATAACACCACAATTCTAAATTTTTATGCTATATTTTTTTAATGCGAAAACATTCTTATTTTTCTGAGTATATTATTACTTTGTGATGAAGCATTTTAAAATGTATAATTCTAATTTTATCCTTAATATACTGTTATTTTTTTCCTAAAAATTGTAACATTCGATGTTGTAATGAATCAGATGAAAAATGCATAACGCTGTTTAAGCAGTAATCTGAGCTAAGCTAATTTGACAAGACCCAACTAATTCTCACTGACAAGTTTTTATGTATTCACTTAACAATTGTGATTCTATCTAATCTCATTTATATTTATAGTGAAAGGTTCAAATCAAAATGTCTAATAATGTGTTTAAAAGTTATTTATTTTTAAACTCATACTAATGTTTTTCCCCTCCTGGATTTTTTGATGCTCAGAGAGAACCAGTAAAAATTTTAAATTTAATTGTTGGAGGGAACAAGTCTAGTTCAAGGAGGCACAAGTGAGAACATTGTCTTAAAGTTCGCGTCAAAACTCGCAAAAAAGGGCATTATATAATGATGTATATCTGGTTGAAATTTAGCTTTCTAAAAATTGGTGTTTCTCAAAACAGCATTTTTCATTTGCGTAATAATATAACTCTTTCATTCATTCGCAGCATCTGCAGTATGTAGTATACTAATGCAGTTGCAGTTCAATTCTTTTAATTTCGTTTTAAGTTTCGGGATAATTCAGCGCTTAACTGCGATTTTTTAGCTTTGTGGTCACTTTACCACCATTTAATGAACATTTAAGTACCGTCTACATGCAACAGAGAAGAAAGAAATTAAAGCTTTGTGGTCACTTTACCACCATTTAATGATCATTTAAGAACCGTTTACATGCAACAGACTAGAAAGAAATTAAAGCTTTGTGGTCACTTTACCACCATTTAATGAACATTTAAGAACCGTCTACATGCAACAGAGTAGAAAGAAATTATTTTAATTCTTATTTTCGAAGTGGACGATAAATTTAATTAAACAATCGGTAAACATTTACAATCAATAACTGGATTAAACAATCGATTGAGTTTTAATTTATCTTTTGTAGACTTCTATGACTTTTAATTGAATCCAACTTTTTTACGAAATTTAGAGTCATTATATCATCATTTTAGTATAGTGCATAGTATGTGCAACGAATGAGAAAGAGATGCTGTCAATTAATTTATTAATTTTTTCCACGTAAGACATGAGAATGAAACTGATTATATATATATATGTATGTATATATATATATATATATANTACTTATATATTAGGGGGGCCAATCTGCGGCTCTTTGAGGGATTATTTGTGGATCTCGATAAACGTACCAGAGTTTCCTTTTCATTTTTGTGCTAATATATTTTCAGAAAATTATTATCGTTCCGTATGTGTTAGTGTTCCGTATCCGTTCCGTCGGTGGCGTAATCGACCGACTCCAGACTGATTAACACGATCTACCAATAATGTATTCTTTTTTTCTAAGAAAAAGTAAAATCCGCAATGGCATTTCGCAACATAAACAAATAACTAATATTGACAACATAAAGGCGACACTTAATTTCTTTTTTTTTTTTTTTTTTTTTTTTTTTTTTTTTTTTTTTTTTTNTTTTTTTTTTTTTTTTTTTTGCAGCATTACACAATCATCAGATGGCCTGGCAAGATTTCGGTAGGCAAAGCAAATTGACATAATTCAAGATGAGTTTTCCCCTTCAAATATAATTATGACCCACGAAGCATCTGGAGAATTAGAATTAATAGAGATGCAAGAAGATCAAGCTCTACAATTAAAATAAAAGTCGACGTCGATTACTGAATTTTGGAAATTTATACCAGAATCAAAGTATTCTGAATTAAAAAAAGCTGTTGGTCGAATTATTTTAATATTCGGAACAACGTGTGTATGTGAATAATTTTATTCCTCCTTAAAATTCGTGAAATCCAAACACCGATCAGTATTAACTAATCAAAATCTCAAAGAATTACAGAGAAGTGTTGTCACCAATTATTCACCAAATTGTAAAGATTTATCAAGAGAAAGTAAAATAAATGTGTTTAATTTTTAATATTTAAATTGAATACATGTATCTTGCTCTTTTATTTATATGTTTTCAATAAATATAACTTCAGCAAAAAAAAAATGCGTACCTTTTAAATATGTATTTAATTGCGACATGTAAAAAATTTCACATTTTGAAAAATGGCTCATACATTGTTTTAATTTGGTAATAATTTTTAGGTATTTCAGGTATAAAAAATAGTTTAAATCGTACATAAATGTTAGACTTTAGCTCATTTCATTTCTCTTTTTCAAAGTATTTAAATATTCCCTGCAAATTTTGTCGAATAATGACGTTTGATTGTTGGGACGGCTCATTTCAAAAATTTGCATAGGTAAAGCAGTGTTTGCAGATAAATTTTAAAAAATATTTAAATGTAAAACTAATTGCAGAGATCTTATTAAAATCTGACAATTTATTTGTATTTTATGTAACTTGAATTAAAAAAAAGTCTTGTTTAAATATTTCTTACCTATTAGAGCAAACAACAGAATGAGTTTTGAAAGCATAATGAAGATTTTACAAGTTCCAAAAGTGTAAACAAATGAATATCTCACGAATTTATAAATGGATTCTTTTTAATTTCACTCGGTCTTTCAACCATTTTATGCTTTTTTATAAGTCGGATGTTCTTCCACAATCATCAGAAAAATGTTGCTACCACATGATATCGCGCCGGAAGTATGTTTCCTCAATAAAATTTTAAGCTAATTGATAATTAATACTTATCTTAATTACTTAACTAATTAAAATTATCGACATTTATTTACTTCTCAAGAATAACATTTCTTTATTTTTTAATTCCTGGCAACTTATTATCTAATTTGATGATTTCAGTCCAATATTTTTAAATTGATAACTACAAAAATGCATTTTGACATAAAATGTTTCTATTTGAAATTAGCTAAAGCGAGTTAATTTCGAGTGATAAATTTTTGAAAAATTGAGATTAATATTTTACAAGACTTTAACTAAAATAAAATAAATATTAATTTATACATTTATCGAAAGTTTAAATGGTTACCCCAACTAAGATTTGGTTATTTGGATAATAAAAATGTACAAACATTAAAAATTATTCTTTTTTTTCAACGATTTTTATCAAAGTGGAAAAATCACACCAAATTGGAGATATAAAAAAAATTGCGATTTTTTAAATACTAAAGCAGCTTGTACTAAATGCTATCATTTACAAATTAATTACGGTAGTTAAAATTGTAATTTCTTTTATAATAACAAATGACTAAATTTTGAATTTTTCTTGTAATTTTTTTAAAATTACGTTACAGTTTTTCCGCAAACCTCGAATCGCATTGAACCGAAAGCTGTCGTATTTATTGTCAACCGCAACTATTTTTTTCTAACAAAAATTTTATGTTCTGTTTTAAGTTAATTATCATCCAAATTAATTCGAATAAGCTGTAAATATAAAATTTTAATTTATTTATTCATTTAAAACTTAAGTTCTTTAAATATTTACGTTGAAGTACCTTACTGAAAAACCTATAATTTATTAACAATATTAAAAAAAATAATTTTATCAAAATTTAAAATTTTTAATAAATTTTTAAAAATAATTTACTAAAAATTTATGAAGTCATTTATTTAGTTTTTTAAGCTTCATAAAAATACTTGGGAGCTAAGCCCTCTCTTCTCTGCCGCTCACCAACACTGAAGATTGTTCTTTAGTAATTGTTATTTCTTGGAATAAAACAGTTTTTTTTTAAATTGTCATTATTTACTCAAAATGTATACTCTAAAAAGAATTCCGCAAACCTTAGGCTTGTGCCTCAACTTCCCACCTCCAAATATTTTCCTTATGATTCTTCTAATATATATTAGTAAACAAGAGTAATTTGTGTAAATAATCATATTTGAAAAAAAAAGCATTTAAAATTTAGAGTACATTGTTATTACAAATTTGGTAAGTCCACAACAGTAATTTGAAATTTTCACATACCAAACGGACGAATGTATTAAATACAATTTTGGCATGATTAATATTGCAAATGAAGCTAAAAGTTAAGTTCTAAATCATTTAACGAATCTCTGCAACTGTAGTTTATAATAGTATGTAAATGTAAATTACTCAAATAATAATCGAAGCGGGGTATGTTATAAATCTGTACTTTCGAGAAAGACGGAAAAAAAAAACTGAGTAAATTATAGAAAGATTGTTTTAATTGCATTCAAATTGTTGGATTCCCTCCTTTAGGCAATCTAAAAAATTACTCGGTATTTTATAATTGGTGATTGATGTTCCAAAACCTACAAAAAAGTAACCCCGTTCCATAACATTAACCGCATCAACTATAAAATGGTTGATTAGATTGGACACCGATTTAAATAACTTTATCTCAGAAAGTAGCGCAGAATTACGTTGTATTATTAATAATAATAATAAAAAATAACATCTCTTAGTTTTTAACTATTAATTTGAAAAACATTCAAAATCAAATACGTATTGATAGCAGAACAGGAAAATATAAGTTTAAATTATGGATGCAAAAATATTTATAAATACCTTTATTACTTTTATAAAATATATGCTGATGACAACCAAGACAATATGGAAATTAATGTGAGAAAATTGGATCCAACCATGTGATATTATGGCCAATAAAAAAGCATGGATAGAAATGGAAAAATGTGCGTAACAATTATGTTTTTTGTTGTTTTTGTTTTATAGCGAGATCGCAAAAACCATTTTTTTTATTTTTTTATATTAAAAGCCATTGAAGTATTTTAATTTTGCTGATTTAATAAAAAAATATATCAATTTTTAATCCAGCTTCTAAAAGTGAGGAGATTGATGTTTGAGATAATAAAAAAAAGGTTGTTGAATTCCATTTATGTATGAACGATGTTTGAGTTCGTTGTTAACTAATGAATTATATTTCATATTTTAAGTTATTTATAGTTTTTAAATATTTCTCTATCTCTGGATATCTTTATTCTCTAAGAATAAGATACATGTATCTTTGCCAGTCATCAGAATTAAATTATTAAACGTTTGTCTTGTACTTATCTGCAATAATTTATTAATCCCTTATTTAAAGGATATTCAAAAGTAATTCTTATTTCGTAATTTAAAAGAGCTGCGAAGTGGTTACTATGCATGTGTTGAAGGAAAGGATGAAATATTGTAGTGTCTGCGTGGGGATTCGAACCCAATGAGATTGACACTATAGTCTTCTAAGCATATGTATGTACCCAGCTTCATTAAGGTAAGTGGCTTCATAAGGAGTTCACAGCGATTTCCTTTCCCACTCTCATTCTTTATAACTAATAGTTGAAAACAGAGGGTGTTGTTCCTTTATTATGTTAAAATTTTGCAATATAATACAGCATGTGCAACAATTCTAGGTACATGCATTCCTTTTAAAATTAAAAGCATCGAATAGTATGTAAAATTAGTTTTTCATAGGATTGGTTCTCGACTTATTTTCATACATATATCTTGTTTAATTTGCATCGTCACAAATTAAAAAAGGGCAACCGATTTTAAACTTTTACTAACTCATGCAGTTGCCATTTTACACTCATTAAAGAGTACACCCCATTCAAGCTCCAATAACTTTCGATGTAAGACCAAAAATGTGTGTCGTCTCACGTTGTCTCAATGAAACACTACTTTTATAAGATAGACAAGCTCAAGGCCCTTCTGGAAGAATGCTCCGTTCAAACTGCCCAACAGAATTGTACATAAAACAGCTGAATTTATTGTTCCGTTCCCTGGTTGGAGCTCAAAAAACACCACACCCTTCCAATCCCATCATACTGAGGCCGTAACCTGTCTGAGATGAAGTTTTGGTTTTGAATTCACCAATGCTGAATCTTCATCTCGTGAACAAAACCGTTTTCATAAAATATTGTTGTAACCAGTCAACTTCTCATCAACAGTTATCATTCGTTTAAAAAAAGTATCGTTTTCTTCACTCTTTATGAACTTTTTTGAGTTCATGAGTAACCCAAATTTCAAGCATGCTTACTTATCCAAGGTTTCTTTAGATGGACATGAATACTTTTTTGCCGGATTTTGACTGTCACTGCAATCTCTCGTGTCGTGTAAAGTGAGATCGACTGGATCAATGTCTTTATTTTGTCATCATCAATCTGGCTAGGCCGTACTGATCGGGGACCATCTTTTAAATCAAAATTACTAGCTCGGAATTTCTTGAACCAAATTTGGCATTGAAGTTCTCATAGGGCATCGTCACCGTAAACGTCGTGCTGTCAAATCTCTGAAACTCAAACGAAATATCTTAACTTGTTCTTTACAATGAAGCCTAAACTGTCAGTAAGCTTAAACAATTGCAATTGCTTCAAGTATTTTAGAAACATCACTACTGCCATCTGTTTAAAAAAAAACGCAATGATTTTTTACTCAACAAAAGGATTGGTATTGATTTAGTACATTTTATTCTTTGTATATCATATCTTTATGGTAAAATAAAAAATTACTAACAACTATTACCTATAAAAATGCAAACGATTATTTTAAAAAAAATTTATATTCCTTTACTTTTTTTTCACTGTCGCGACAGCCCTGGGTGGGCCCTGACTTTCTCTTGGAGTTTCCTTCAACTGTCCCTCTGTTCGTCTACTGTCCTCCAGTTTTTAGTTTTCAAAGTGTCGATGTCTTTCTCAACACTGTTGTTCTTTCTTTTTATCTAGTTCTCATAAGTTTTCATAAAAATATTTTCATACAGCTATAGTCTTCCTGCATTCTGATTAAATGTCCAGTCCATTTTAGTCTTTGTAATTTTATGTACTTGATATCAGACTCCCTTAAGATTTTATACAGCTCTGAGTCAGTTCTTCTTCATGAGTCGTTTACTTGAGTCTCACCACAGATACTTTGTAGTACCTTTCTTTCAAATATTGCATTCGCCTCCTCGTATTCCCTGCCCAAGTCTAAGAAGCATAAGTTAAGACAGATCTTATAAGATTTTATATAAGAATAATTTAGTTCTCAATTTTAGAAATTTGGATCTCACGAAGTTGGATCATCTGTGAAAACATTCCTTTTACTTTTAAAGACATGTTTGTGGTTGAAATAAATCTATCGAAACTGTTAGTAAGTTTTCCCGAAATTTTGAAGTGAATTTTAGCACTTCCCTTACAAAAATTAAAGGTGTTTTTAAGGTTTACCTGAGGTGGTTGTTTTGATTTGTTAAGATTGGTTTGAGGTATATTTGAAGTTGACATCAAAAACAACCTTATTAAATCAACCTCCCAAGGTGATTTTATAAGGTTGTTTTAGTTATATTTGAAGTTGATGGAAATTTATTTTAGAGCAACCAGGTTGTTTTTTATGGGTACAGGTTACTTTTTCTAGGCAAATAAGTACTTCAGGCAAATAAGTATATTTGAAGTGTGAATAATTTCTCTCGAAATCAACTAAAAATATAGCTCAGCTGTATATGAGGTTGATTTCAGAAGGTGTAAATGAAGTTGGATTTGAGGTTTATTAAAGAGGTCATTTTTGGTGAAAACATAACCTCGTTTTCTATCTCAGGTGTGTTTTTTTACATCTGTCAACTTCAAAAACACCTTATTTTTCTGTCAGGCTTCTTTTGATGCATAGAGTTTACATTTAATTTCATAAGACAACAGCTTCAAATAAAGAAATTAACTTGCAAAGAACGACGAATTTTAATACTTTTTGTAGATGAAAATACATGTTAACATGTTTAATATATATACTAACTGAATATTAAACATGGTGTTTTTCTCATTTTAAATTTAAAAGAGTTTTAGATAGGATACAAGGAAGAAAAAAAGGCGTTTTTGTAGGCTTCCTATTTCTTCTTCTTCGTAAGCAAAGATTCGAAATCAGTCAATACAATATCATCGGCAGCATCACAAGCTTCTTTTATTTCTTGAGGTGGATCGTTCAATTCTTCTCTAACTAGATCACGTGCTGTATCTCCACATTTTTCTCCTACGCGTTGAGTTACACAATCGGCAATCAGGCTGTATAATCTGTATCATAAGAAATAACCAATTAGAAGTAGATTTGGAAAAACAATACAAAGGAAAAATTTATTAAGAATAATAACATAGTTTTTAAGAAATTTTTCGCAAATTTTTAATAATTTTTTTGTAAATTTTTAATAAATTTTAATAAAATAATTTATTATTTAATAAATTTTAAAAAATAATTTATTAATTAATAAATTTTAATAAAATTATTAATTATTTCATAAATTTTTGATAAATTGTTGTAAACGTTTAAAAAGAAAATAGCATAACTGCAATTTTAAAAGTTTATTTTCCTTACTATTACCATCAATTACTCTAATGAACATAAGTGTATCTTTATATATACATTGCTTTTCAGATTTGAAAATAAATGATCTAAATGTTAAATAAAAGCCGATTAAAATATCGAAATTTTGAACAGCTCTAGGTAGCTTATTAAGTTATGAGAATATTTAGTATTTTTTTTTTGTAAACATTTCAATAAAAGGTAAATAACAACATTTTACACTTGTGTTTCAATTAACCATTTATTACTTTATAGTGCTATACGGTTATAATTAATAATGGTTTTATGTACAAGTTCACTTAATAAAGCTGCAATTCTATAATCAAAATGTTAATAAAGAACCATTTAAAATTTTATGTTATTGTTTATGTTGTTTTAATTTTATTGTATTGCTTAAGTTTGATTTCATTGGATTTAAAGCAATAATTATACAGGAAAAATAATGCCCCCCTAAACTAGAAAGATTCGTAAATAGGCATAGTTCTGTAATTTTCATACGTTAAAACTAGAATAACTATTAAGCATATTAAGCAATTATTATAGTTTATATGCTGTTGTTTTTTATCTCAATAATTCAACGCAAACGAATACATCGGATACAGTACCACACTAGTCTAGATAGCGATGTCAGGCACATGAACTGTATAAACAAGTATAAGTAAGCACACAAATTTATTTTTTATATTTAAAAACTTAAAACAGCATTTAACAGCATTAAAGCCCTATAGATTTCTTTTTAAATCTATTCCAATTTAGAGTAACTAAATAAACCAGAAACAATACCACACTTGACTAAATCGCATTGTTAAAGTACCCTTCTCCCAAGTCTTAGGTTTCTGGTGCTCACCATCGCTTTTTTTATTCTATTGATTACAGTGGATAAATTTAGACCATTCGACATCATCAAAGATGCCCATTGCCCTAAGAATACTGATAGTTATCATCTAAAATTATGTTGCACTTACGTGCATTTGAAACGATTCTCATTCAAATTTGAATTGCTTCCAAATTGCGCAATTGCATTCAACTGATTTTCTGTTAAGCACTCCATTATATAATCCTTGTTCTCTTCGGCACAAGCCTCAGCAGCATCCTTGCCATCTAAGTGTAAAAAAAAAAGACATCCCGATTAGTTACAATCTTGTCTAAATGGATTTATACTTTTTAGATTGGACAAGCAAAATTTCAAGTACGAAATCAGATGCAAGAACCATACTTTCGCTTAATAAATATTTTTTTCCTGAGGATTTCGGAATTATCAGAGCATATGGGTTTGCCGCACAGAGAAAAATTACGATCAAAACTTCAAGAATTACAGTGTTTTCTTTGCTCTATGGGAATAAGAACACCAAAATATGGTAGATTTAATCCTAGTCCTTTGGTAATAGCCTTTTTTTAAAATTAACAATAAAATATGGTTTTATTTTTATGCCGTTTGGTTGTAAAAGGTATAAAATTTGGTAATTTTACCAGAAGAGTTGGTAATTTTAACATCACTATCAGTATTTGTGATTACCCGAAAATGTCCAGTATATTAATCACTATTTAATTTAATAAACGCTTGTTAGATTTGTGAATTTGGTTTGTTAGCCGTTTTCTCTTCTGTGTGATCTACAGGTTAACCTATACCAGTTATTACAACTATAAAAAAATATCATTCCAGATTAACTCAATAATAAACGTGAACGTGGTAGCAGAAACGTACTACATCATTAAATTATTATTCAAGTTATCTGAAACCGGGAGTCTCTTTTGTTTATACTTATGCTTTAAAAACTAAATAATTCAAAATCAATACTAATTGAAATAAGAAAAAATATGTACGGAAAAAGAAAATTCATGAAGAAATTGCACTAATTCGCTTTAGTAGTAAGAAACTTGTCATACCACTATTAACGACAATGATATGTTGTTAATTTAACTAGTAGAGAATTATTGAAATAAAAAAAGGGAGTTATGTATTAAAAAATAAAATTAATATAGAGAAAGTACATATTCGTTTAAAGGAGTCTAAATAAATTGCCAAACTATTATAGAAACCAATGATGTTTATTAATTTTTGTAAATAAGACCTAATTGAAATAAAAAAAATATGTACTTAAAAGCATAATTAAAGAGAAAGTGGTGAATTCATTTAGGAGAACCATAAAAATTCGCTCTACTTTTATTGATGACGAAATGATATATTAGTATATTTGATACCTATTAAAACCATACCAATATTCAGTGGTTTTCAATTATTGATAACAAGAAGACTGTGATTACGACACGAAGAAGACAGTTAAAATATGTGACAGGGCATATAGTTTTCTTACAAAAGTTGTCGAGTCGATATTTGTTCAAACATTTTTCGATACACGGAGTAGTTGTTTTTTCCATGTTCTATTTTCTTACTTCTTTTTTTTTTTTTTAGTCTTGCGTTTGCTACTTTCGGTGATTCCAACAAGTGATAATGACTGATGGTGAAAATGTCGATAATATTTAAATGCTATTTTTATTCTATGGCAGTTATCGAAAAACTGCAATGCGATTTTCAATTCCAACTCTCTAACGTATAAATTTAAGCAAAATGACTGAAAACAAGAACTAAAACCTAGAATTTTGGTCAGAAGCATTTATGCTTTGTCATGGTTTTCTAGTAGATTTTTTTTCCTACTTTAACCGATTCTTAGTTACGAGTATTTAGGAACTGCTAAGTCCTAGGTTTTAGTTTAAGTTTTAAAATTTCACATTATAAATAATTTTTATTTTATATGAATTTTTAAAGTCACAACGAGTGCTTTGTAATGTAAACGAAAATTTATTGTGACAGACAGTAATGATAGTTAAAATCTATAAAATGATGTTTAATGTCAATAAAATAATGTTAAATTGTACTCTAATTGTATTTTTAGTTGCTCATTGGTTTTTATAAATAAACTTATTCCTAATTCGACCTGTTTCGAGTTATGCAAACAGATGTGAACAATTCTATGCTGAAAAAAGCTCTGAAGTTTATACCTGAAATTGGACAGTTAGTTCCAAGCATGTCTGTAAATTGCTGCAATTCTTTGTCAACTTCAACTCTTTGTTCGTCATCAAGACACTCATCAATGACTGTTTCTAAACAGTTCTGCATAGTCTTCACTTCCCTGAAATAGAAATTTTATAAAATTGCATAAATAATACGAAAATTCGTATGAATATGAGATAAATTTTAATTGGCCATTTTCCTTCAAAAATGCAATTTTCAAATGCAATGCAATTTTCAAAAATGCAAATATTTTAGAAAGACTGAATTATTTGTGAAATTTTATATGCTGAAAGTCATCAAACTAATTGTTTCCATTTTTTTCGTTTCCTTGCAATATTGCTGTTACTGGAAATTTGGTCGATTGCTGCAAATCAAGGATTTTATTAGATACCTCTGCCTACGAAAAAGTCAGGAAGTGGCACAGCATCAAAAAAATAAAAAATAAAAAAAGCTTCAAAAAATATCAAGAAGATGACTAAAATAAAATAACCAGCTGTTTAGTAGTTCAATTGACAGATTTAAATTGAATGCCCTAACGGATTTGCCTTTAGAATTCTTATTTTTCATTAATTTATAAAAATTTGATGTATCCATGGACACAGTTATTGCTTTTAGCATTTTTTTAGTCATAAGATTTTTGCTGTATAGTTTTTAATAACTCTTTCAAGAGATAAGGATTAGATACTATTCAAATACAAAGATTGTGCACTCAGCAAAATCTTTAATATTAAAGCTAATTTTTAATTTAAGTAAGACACAATAATGTAAACATTATAAGCTATTTAATTTTAACTTGAAAATTTTATCAAGCTAAAAGAAATGCAGAAATCTTAATTGTAACTTTGTAAAAATGAGTTGAAACCTTCATTGTTTCATCGAAAGACGTAAAATAAAATACCTGCTATGCCAATAGAATACGTAAAATATTTAAAGTTTCCAACAATTTTAATAGAAACTATCACTTAGAACACTGTCTCCCAACATCTAATATTTTTAATTTTTGCGTTCCATGCACTGATTCTTCTAAACTCATCCAAACCACTGACGTTCCGAAAGCAACGTTTAAGTTTGAATATTTAAAATAATAATTGTTTACTCAATGAAATCAATCTTCGATGTAGTCAGAATTCGCTATTAAGTTTATTGTCTGTTTTGCCAATTGTTTAAACAAAGCCGAAATGACAACTTGTTCGATGGCAAACCCATTGCTGTTGTTTCCTTTCCACAATGAAACAGTCGAATCGATACTCTTTGAGTCATGTATTAAACATGAGGAAATGAGATCACAGAGAAAATGTAGGTCATTCTTCTTCTTCACA
The DNA here is from genome assembly GCF_043381705.1 of Parasteatoda tepidariorum. Taxonomy (NCBI): domain Eukaryota; kingdom Metazoa; phylum Arthropoda; class Arachnida; order Araneae; family Theridiidae; genus Parasteatoda; species Parasteatoda tepidariorum. The sequence continues at coordinate 30,902,767 of NC_092210.1, forward strand.
AACAAAAAAAATTGGAACAAGAAAAAAAGAAAGTTTGACACTTTAGTTTGCGTTTCGATTCTATGTAAAATTATAGTAATTTTTGTAGCGAATACAAACTAATCTATGGACTTACGCGCAAGTTTCCTCTTCAGTGTGAACACCAGAGAGCAAATTAACCATGATGTTCCCCAGACAGTCGAAAACTCTTTCTTCAACCCTATCTTCACTGCAGTCATCTTGAGTGTTGCCCAAAGCTAAATGAAAATTGGTAGATCATTCAACAAACAATAAATTGTACTCAATAATTCTAAAAAATATAATGAGTTAGAAAAATTAATTCTACCAGTTTGAGAAAGGTTTATTTTATGTATATTACCATTCTAAAATACTCCTCAATACTTTGTAATAATTTAAAGTGGTGAGCACTATATGTAATCACTCATCATGCAGTTAGCAGAAATATAGAATTACTTTACTTTTACTCGTTTCAACAATTAAAGAATTTGTTAAAAGTTAAATAGTGATGATTGTTATAATTGTTATTATCTAGTGACCAAAATTAAAGCAAAGAAAGGAAACTAAGTTGCACAGTTATTTGAACCATTTAAATAACTGCGCTCTATTTTGACACTTAAGAAATATTTAAATTCTCCCAAGGTAGATACACAAAATAATTTTTGCATACAAAGAATTTTAGGATGTGACACTATTTTCTTGCCTATTCATTTTTGGTGCAGGAAACATAATAATTTAAAAATATTGGTTTTAATAAAGAACAATTTTCTATCAATAAAAATAGAAATTTGACTTGCAAATAAACCTTTAAACAATGCTTGATTGCAGCATAATGTTTGTTCTGAAATTATACAAAACCAAAATTAGAGTTTTCATTACAGATATTAAAATTGATTAATCTGGAAATTGATCACGAAACTGAATTATGTGAAAAAATAACTAAAAACATTTATTTGTTTTTGACTCAAAATATGGGTGCAAATTGCAAAGTTTTTATGGAATAAAATGTATCAAAATAAAACAACTTTTGTGGTTAAAAACTATTTTACAATGTATATTTGGGAATTATGTAAAATTAAAAAGGCTATTTTTTATATTACTGTGAAAATGACCTAAATACAGCTAAATTTTTCATTCAATTGTCAACTTCAAAATTAGCATAACATTTGGGATGAAAATGGTCACATTAAACAACCTATAACTTTTTAAATAGCTCAAAATAATTTAAGTGTTCCCGTAATATTTTCTAGCCGTAAAATCTATTAGTCATAAGAATTACGTTGACTTGATTTGCTAATAACGGGATACTTTCCACTATTATTACATCCTATCCACTTTTATCATATCATATCATCAAAGATTAAATGATAGAATTTCCTTCAAAAATTAAATAATTAAAAAATTATTGAAAAGGCTTTTTTAACAATAATTAAATGAGGGAATAAAAAATGAAAGTGGAAAAACAGGAAAAATTATTAAAAATATTTATTTAAGATCAATTCCCAATCAAACAACTTTTGAATTATTTTACCATTAAACTTTCAAAATCATTTTTAACATTTCTTTATGATAGATAATACGTGAAAGTGCTATCTTATCATGGAATTAGATGTTTTAGAAACTTAGCAATACAACGTATTTTATTTTTTTCAATTCGGCCTAAACCTTTATCAACACAGTTTTTGAGCCAGAATCACTAATTTTATCAGCGAACATTTTTTTATTATAAACAAAGTTAACAATGCACGTTTCAGAAAAATAAAATAACTTGAAACACGCATGTTAAAAATTCACATTGCTAAAAACATGAGTTTAAGAATATACCCAAATCTTGTATGCTCGTTTGAAAATATAGACTTCAGTTGAAATGCGTGTTTAAGAATATCGACGCAAATTAAAATGCACTTTTGAAAAAAAAAACAGACATAGCTCAATATTTATATAGAAGAAAATGGAAATAGCATTTATTCCGTACTGTAAATTATTACTGTAAATTTAAATAAATTTGCAATGTATACATTAATCTTTTAAGGTCAACAATTCTTTTTCGATCGTGGATTCGAAAAGCGGTACATCATGCCAAGTCCAGTTTGTTTGTCGGAAGTTTTGAGCCATATCAATGTGTTTCAAAAACCCATTTTAAGCTTGGCCAATTTTCTAAAACGGTCATTTTGATTCATATCTACTTTTCCAACCCGCTTTTGAAGCTTAGTCTATTTTTCAAACGCACTATAATGTATATGTAATTTCCAAAATATAAGATTTCAGAAACAGTTTGTTTTTTACATATTTTGTTAAATAATTCAGAATTGGAAAGATTGTTTTCGAGTCACAGCTGTTATCGTTCCTATACACTTGGAACATGATTTAATAAATAAACTTCAGTTAATTAAATTTAATCCAAAAAAAATATGAAAATAACCTTAAAAACACCCCTTTTGGGATAATCACACTGCTGTTCCACTTTACAGTAAGAATTCTTTACTTGAGTAGTAATTCCTTCCATGGAAGAAGAAAAAATCAGATTTTATCTTTAATTTAAGTTTATCTACTTTTAAAAATTATATTAATTTAGATTTAGTTAAAAGTACATTTTCTTACTTGTAAATTATTATTATTATAATATATATATATATATATATATATACGAAAAACACGAAGAAAATTAAGAAAAGCAATAAGTATCATTTATTGCGCATAAGCTGCAAGTAAACAGAACTCATTAGATATGTTCAAAATGAAGATAAAACAAAGGAAAATAACAGACATATGAAAAAAAGGGTGGGGGAAGAAAAAGAAAAAAAAAACAACTGGGAAAAAAAAGGATGAATTTTTTTTAAAAAATCCAGAAAATAAATCTTTTTATCAGCCCACACGATTATATCCGCAAAAAAGAGTGCTTTCTGATATTGTATCAATATAGCCAAAGCAAAATATATTAATACAATAGAGTGAGGAGCACTCAAAAAAATTTTTTTACAAAAATTACAATAAATAAAATAGAACACAAAAAATAAAAATAACACGTAAAAACAGAAAATAAAATAAAATGAAAAGAAGAAACAGAATAAAACATAGATAAGATATAAGTTTCATCTATAAAGCGAATAGCGAATTCAAATGTGCTTACATGAACGGGAAATTTTTCAAGAATGATTTAAAAAATATTTTCGTAACAAGATTGCCAGGTTGCAAAATATGAAAACAAAAGCGCAAATTGAGCGTAACTAGGAGTTTTGTTTTAAAGTGCCGTTCTTACTGCATTGCTGAAGTGCGTTTGATTTGTTGGTTAGTTACCAAGGATGGGCCCGAAATGGATGTGCGCAAGGTAATATTATACTGAATAATTTAAAGAAGTAGACCATAAATAATTTTAGAAAATAAATATTTACTGAGGAAAAAAATATAAAATAGAATAGAGAAACATGTATTGCCAGTTTTGCACATAATTTTAGCCGTGGATTTGCACGAAATGGATTTGCACATGGAAAAATTATGTAAATTAACAAAGAAATTCTTTTTTGGTAGATAATTTTAGCCACGTATTTGCCCGAAATGGATTTGCGCGTGGAAAAATTGTATAAATTAATAAAGAAGTTTTTAGTAAATAATTTTAGACATGGATTGGCCCGAAATGGATTTGCACACGGGAAAATTATATAAATTAACAAAGAAAATTTTGTGTAAATATATCCAAAAAAATATACGATTAATTCAATGATTTTATATAGAATTTTATTACTTTAGTTGGGTATCTGTCGGATTTTCTAAAAATTTTTTATCCTTTTTTTTCCTTTTCCAGTTGTTTGCTATTTGTTTTTCTTCCCCCACCCTTTTTTTCATATGTCTGTAATTTTCCTTTGTTTTATCTTCATTTTGAATATATCTAATGAGTTTTGTTTACTTGCAGCTTAAGCGCA
>NC_092210.1:30906721-30909272 GCF_043381705.1 Parasteatoda tepidariorum
TCAATACATCAAAAATCAGAATTTTTAAAAAAATCATGCAGATTGAGATCTTCAAAGATAAATTAGTCTCATCAGTTTCCTTGAAATAAGTTTAATTATTCGATACAACAAATTTAATAATCGTATAAAAAATCACCTACTGCCTTAATGGTATCAAAATCAAAGAAGAAAATAAAATAATTTAAAAATGTTTCATACCAAACAGCGCCAGAAGGAGTAAAATTGTCGTTTTCATGATGAAGAGTTTTGCAGTCCAGTACTGTAGTATACTCAAAGAAGAATATCTTCTCACATCAGTGTCGGATGGCAATTCCCTAACCTTTTACTAACCTATGTAACTTTGTTATTCCCTAACCTTTTGCAACAGGAAATTCTCTTTCGCTATCAGTGGAAAGTGGTGCCATTTTATTACAAACCGGAACACAGTATCTGATAGCCTCGTCCAGAACTAAATTTTTTCCTTCAATTGTATCCAACATCTATGTGGTTAATTAAAAAAAAATCGCATATTATTATAAAAGAATAACTTTTTTAATGAAAATTTATTCTAAAAATGCTATCTTTCAAGACGGTAAGCGAGCATCATCATTAGTAATAAGAAAGACGATGAGTTTCTGCTTATTGCGTTGAAACAGCAATCTGTCTCTTGGACTTATGAATACAGGGTGATCGTTAATGACCATCTTTGAAGTATATTTCTAACATCCATTTTCGGAAGTGAAGTCAAAAAGTATATATTTATGAGAGAAAAAAGGATATCAATCACAGGTTATGAAGCCAAAACTGAAAACATCAAAACCTGTTTAATTGCGAGAGGAAACAGAAAGGAGTGGAAAATTGACTTTCACAAACACCTCTTATATCAGCCGGCAATAAGAGTTTCAAATTTGTTTCTGTATCTTTGTTTCTATCTTCGCTTGAATATTAATTCACTAGAGGGGAGTGGGGTCAATTGTAAAATTTTTTGCTTATTACATTTTTAACTAACAAAAAAATCCAATATATTATTAGTATTAATTGACAGACGAGTAAAGTAGACTATCCTCTACTAGAAAAAAAAATAAATATCTTATTTTAAATGTTATTATATTCGTTATTAACAATTTTTGACAGTCGTGCACTTGTTACAATTGTCCCCACTTACTGGGTCACTTGTGACAGTTCATAAATTCAACTAAAACATAGTTAATTACACTTATTATCGTAGTTGTGATATATTTTTTTATTGATCAAAATAGTAGTGATACTTTAGGAGCAAAAATAATAATGAGCAGAGACCTAAAGGGTAAAACTTCTAACTTTAAGGGGTTAAAAATTTTAATTTATGCTCTGAAAGGTGATAAATAAAATAATGCACATGCAACATAATATAAATGGTATAGGAAACTATAGGTGGTTCTTAAAGAGTTAAGTAATGGTTTGTAAACATAAGATCATTTATTTTCAGCTGTTACAATCGTTCCTTTACTTATTGTTACAATCGTCCACAAGATACCATTTCATATTCATTTGTTAAAAATAATGCTAGTTAATTAACAAAACTAATTTTTTTTAATGTTTATTAAGGTGTTCACTTACATATTCGGTTAATAATTTTTATTTGTTTAAACAAAATTACTTTGTTACAATATTGAAAGAAAACACAAATAATTAAGATCAAAAGGATAAAACTTCTTTGAAAAAAACGCGCTAAGAAGCAGCAGAAATTTCAGAAAAAAAGTATCAATACAAAACAAATGAAATAAAATAAAAATATGACCACCGAAGCCGACGTCTTCAGGGGGTACCGGCCCCGGTAGCCATTAAAAACAAAACCATTTCTATTTGAGGGAGAAGCAAAAGCTTAAAATATCTCCCTCAGTACCCCGATGGTTTTGTATAGAGGTCCAGGAAAAACAAGATACATTCAAAAGAATAAACAAATTACGAAAAGAAAATCAATAAAAATCATCAGAAAATTAAAAACTCACAGTCACAGGTCAAGAATAAACTTCAAAAGCAAGTGGAGGAAAAAAAAAACTAAAAACTGAAAAACAACGCCCCCTATAATAATGCGCAGTAGAAGTTTAAAAATGAAATGAAAAAGGTCAGGAGAAGGAGATACGTAGATAAATTAATAGAATGCTTAACTGGGGCTGCTCAGTTAAGACTAGAAATGCGCCCTGTTAAAAGAAAAAATATATAAACTTAAAAACCATCAATCATTTTTTTTAATTAAAAAATTAACATTACAAAAATTAAAAGGAAAATCATTTTTACTCAAATTATTTAAAAAATTATCCACAGCTTCCCGAAAACTTTCAACATTATTACAAATTTTCTTGATCCTAACTAATTGCGAAAAAACAAGATTTTTGAATATTTTACTACACAAATTAGTTTTAAAGTTGCAGAAAAAAATAACATTAAAATTAAAGGCTTTTCTTTTATCAAACACACCAATTTTAATAAAATTGTTAACAATATCAATTTTAAAATCTAAATATTCAATATTAAAGCAATTTTCATTAGTTTTTTTCAGGACCAAATCACCAGGATAAATTAGACATAG
>NC_092210.1:30909465-30928607 GCF_043381705.1 Parasteatoda tepidariorum
GCTTTTGAAGTTGATTCTTGACCTGTGACTGTGAGTTTTTAATTTTCTGATGATTTTTATTGATTTTCTTTTCGTAATTTGTTTATTCTTTTGAATGTATCTTGTTTTTCCTGGACCTCTATACAAAACCATCGGGGTACTGAGGGAGATATTTTAAGCTTTTGCTTCTCCCTCAAATAGAAATGGTTTTGTTTTTAATGGCTACCGGGGCCGGTACCCCCTGAAGACGTCGGCTTCGGTGGTCATATTTTTATTTTATTTCATTTGTTTTGTATTTGTTACAATATAATATTCTAATACCAAAAAAAGTACTTACGTAGCGTGAAAATATCTTTTGTGATGTAACTCTTTCAAAAGTACATAAAAATGGTTGCCATCAGGGGTGAACATGTAGATTTATTAAATACTCCTTGGGCGCCACCTAGGAACCAAATCTAGAACCCGACACTCGAAATTTTTGCTCTGTTACAATCGTACCTTGTTGCAATTGACCCCACTCTCCCCTATTCCTAATATGAATACTCGTTTTTCCGCGTTAAACCAAAACAATTAAACAACCATAAAAAAGATAATAATCAAACTGAAAAATGGTCAACCGGCCACCTTAGGGAGCTATTTTTTTTTCGTGCTGTTGAGGTTTATACTATAGCAGAAAGGGCTAATTGGTGAATTTCATGTCCGGCTGAACAAGTTCGAATACTAGGTTTGACACCATGATATTCCTTCTATTCTTTCAATACATCTTTCAATACATCATCAGTTTCCAGTATCCTACACTCTTCAATTGGTGACCCTAGACTATTAGAAAACCAAACTATAATTCAGACATAAATGGTACTGCATCCACGGAACTCAAATGTCCAGTTAAGCATTATTTCATGCATGGTTTGGGATCTATGCGAGATAAAAGGATCACAAAACCGTATAGTTTTGTTCTGACGATTTTTTAACCTTACAAGTTGTAAACAGTTTCTAGACCTTAAAGGTAAAGAACTGTGCCTAACCATATGCTGCTTTATGGTTTATCAAATGGACAGATTGCTGTCGGTTATTTTACAGTAATTTCAAAATTAAAATTCAGTGTGGTTCGATTTCTTAATTCGACGTTAAAATATACTTGCTATTTCGGACTCTGCAACCTTTGAAAATTTTTTAATTATATGCCAATATTTTCAAAAATATGAATGTATTGAACCTAGTACCTTCGGCAGCTTTGTTCTGCAATCTTCTCGCCCATATCGTTAATACAACATTAATAAATTGTCCTCCAACATAGGTTTTGTCTTCTGAAAGATTCTTTCCACTCACTCAAATAAATATAATTTTTATCAAAAAAACAAAATAATATTTAGTGTTACTATCCGAAATACATGAGTTTAATTTTTTTCCCTTTAGTTTTTATCCCAATTCTTTAAAAATGAAACTGTACTTTTTTTATTAATGACTACTCTTCTAGTTTGAGACTCTCGCGCTGTTGAATTTAATGGTAGAACTGTATCCAAATTTTAATTTGGAGATAGTTGAAAAACGCTTTGATTTAATAAATTCTATAATAGTTCAAGTATTTAGTCGAAAAACGCTTTGATTTATTAAATACTATAATAGTTTAAGTATTTAGTCGAAAAACGCTTTGATTTAATAAATTCTATAATAGTTTAAGTATTTAATATATAATAAATACCAGTGTAGAACGTGATTTTGGAATAACAGATATATATTTAATTTTATTATGGTCCGTCGTGGAAATATGGTATTATGGTCGTGGTTTAATTCATCGAAGCATTTTATTTTTCAAACGCTTTTTTTTCCAAGTAAAAATGATTTTATGACAGAGGCCTTCAAAAGAATAAGAATCTTAGATTGATTTTCATGAATAAATGTTTTTAGTAATGTAATGTTTTTGCCAAAAAAAAGGCTTCTAAAACAAAACATATAACCTTGTCATTATTTTCGGAGAATTCCAAATCTAAGCCTTACAAGGGGAAAAAAAGACAAGGGGGAAAAAAAGACAGATAAGAGAGCTTGCAAAAAAGAATATAAGGTTTTACCCTAGAATTAAAAAAATGATTCAATATATCAAAACAAAGGATACCTTTGTTCTTTACTACCCTTTACATTGACTTAGTTTTAAAATTTTAGCCACTTAATTTTTAATGTAATCATGAAGAAAAAAATTTGGTAAAATTACCTCACTCTATGGTTAGAGTTCTGGTAAAAAAAAAACGATATTTGTATCATTTGTATAGTAACTTTTCCTTCTTATACAAACGGTTATCTGGAAATCCTGGTTTTCAAACCTACAGTTCTCATTGCCATATATTTAGTTACACATACAAAACTGAAAGCTAAATTTAACCGAATAAATGACTTTTACCCCATGCTCTAAGACATCATGATATTACCGAATTTTGCCACACATTATAAAGCCTTATTTTATTTTTAATTTTACAAAATCATTATCAAAATACTTGGGCAAAGTTACCGAACCTTTTTGGTGTTCCCATAGAACCAGAAATGTGATAAATTTTATAATACTTTGGTAGTTCTTACCATACTTTTTTATTGATAATAATAGCGTCCTTTTTCAAGGAACTATTGTTTACTTAATACGAAACGGAAGTAGGTTTCCTCAATTAAATTTTAGTGTAATTGATAATAGAGACTTATCTTTGCCACACAACTAATTAATATATTGCAATTAGTTTTCTTTCCAATGAATGAAAAATGATTACTTTTCAAAAGTAAAAGGAAATTAAGCGATAAATAACTGAAAATAATTTTTTGCGTAGATTTTTATTATCCAAATATCTTTTGATAAAAAATGTTATAAATACGTGCAAAAATTTTTCTATTTGCAAAAAATGTTCACGAGATAAAGCGAAATACGCAAAAAAGAAAATTAGTGGTCCAATAACTTTGGACTGCACTGCAGTCCAAAGTACTGGGATCATTTTTCCGAGATTGCGGCTACCTCCTATATTTGAGGAGGGGGGGGGGAGGAAATTCAAATCCGTCGGAAAAAAGTATGTTTATTCAAAGAAAATATGTTTTTATGTTTAATTTCATAACTTAAAATATCGTCGACTCTAAACATCGAGATCCTACTCTTTTTCTACAATCAAAGATGTCTAGCTCAAAATTGTTTTACATGTTGGAAACTGGAACAGTAATTTAACAGCAACCACAGCTATATATGAAGTTTAAGGAGATGCAGCGCTGCTCACTTTGCATAGCATTATCTATCACTAATTTAATTCGACGCTTTGACTATTCAATTTCATTAATCGCCATAGCTGCAATTTTTCAGGAAAAGAGTGTTTTGAGCAGTGATTCTCATCCACTGTGCCGCGGCACTTTTGTGTGACGCCAAATTCTTAAAATGTGCCGCCAAATATTAGAAATTATACAATAAAAATTATAATGTTTTTTTTTATTATGAGTAAAGTTTAAATTAAAGAAAAGTGCATTTATATAATATTATATGTATAATAATACTTTTTATCGTTTTTCCACGCTTTAACCGCGTGAACATCTTTGTCGGTGATTGTCTTGTCTCGGACAATCTTAAAATAAGTTAAAATAAGATGGAAGTGTTTAAATTGTCTTTGACACACAATTTTAAAAAATGTTGATATAAGTAGGAAATTGAATGACTGTTAGAATTATTAATTAACAAGGGAAAGCAAGCTAAATATTAACTTCGAAACGGAAATGACAGATAATCATTAAAGTAATATATACAATTAATAAACAAATTAACAAAGGATAACTAAAAAAACAAATGTATAAAAAACAAATTAACAAAGGATAACTAAAAAAACAAAGGTATAAAAAAACAAATTAACAAAGGATAACTACCAAAAAAAGCTAACAATTAATAATTAGCAAAAAAACTAGTTAACAAGAAATCACAAAAAATAACAGTTAATGTTTAAAAACTAGCAGTTAATAACTATAGAAAACAATCTAACAATTAATAACTAACAAAAAAATAAATAACTGTTACTAACTAATAAAAAATTAGTCGGAATAAAAAATTTATAACTTAATAAACGTGCTTTTGCAGTACATTATTTTATTTCACATTCAAAATTATTATCACAAACTATTTAACACAGTATATAATAATTTAATTTTTTCATTGTGTGCCGTCACATTTCGAAATTGTTAAAAGTGTGCCGCAACAAGAAAAAAGGTTGAGAATCACTGAATCACTGGTTTAGAGCATACGCAGAATTTACAAATAGTGGAGAAAAAATCAACTATCGGACAGACTAGGAAGGAGAAACAATCCTTAACTATAGAGGCTTACGTAACGAGCCGTGTTGCACCGATACAATGGAGCCTAACATTAGCTCAAATTGGAATCAGATAATAAATAAATAACAACCAAAGTTATCCATGAAAGTTACAAGCTTATTGCCGTTTTTTTGACATAGAATGTTAAAAAATACTCATTTTTGCTCGAAATTTATTGCCGGTCCAAGGACTTAAAATTCATTGCTGATATGAGAAATCTCCTTATCTAACCATCTCCTAAGTTATAAAATAATTCTTTAAGTATTTCTTGAGAAATTTAAAAAAATGCCAACATCTGAATAAGTCTTTTCCATTTTTATGAAGAGTATATATATGATTAGATCTAGATTTTGATTATCCTAATTTGCTTTCCCCCCAATTACTTCAAATAATCGTGGTTTTAAAATAATAATAATTTATCTTTTTAGTTTTATCCACCCAGCATAAATTAAAATAAATACGTCTAACAGCGAATAAAACTAAAGTTTTACATAGTTGAAAGCGAAACTTAATTTCGATCCTATAACCTTGATTATTAAATCACGTTGTTCCTGTGTTATGAGATTGCACCACTAATTCACTGACAATGCGTAGGGGAATTTCCTCCGGTGAAATAAATAAAATGGGGGTGGGAGTGCTGAAGAAGACACTAAGCAGTTATCTGGATCTCAGTATATTACAATACTGAAGGTACAACACTCATCATGAAATCAAATCTGTTATTAGTTTTTGCCTTCATTGGTAAGAAAATTATTATCATGTTATCTTTCTAAATTTACATTTATATATATATATATTTACATTTTACATTTACATTTTACATTTATATATATATATATTATAATTTACATTTATATATATATATATATATATATAGGTTNTCTATCTATCTATCTATCTATCTATCTATCTATCTATATATATATATATATATATATTATATTTAGTCTTTCCAAACTTTTAAGTGCACTGTTCAAAATTCCAATTCAAAGTATGGTAAAAAGTACCGGCATTATCTGGCATTACAGTAAAATATTATATCGTAATTTTTAAAGTAATATTTGATTACTTAGAGAAATTCAGTGGTTTTAAAGAAATTATTACTGTAAAAATTACGGTATATCAGACTTTTTTTTGTTCCGTAACATGTTTCTGTAAAAATTTGCTTTATGGTACCATAAAGCCCAATTTTGATACTTTTCATAGTAATTTGGTACGAAATTTTTTTACAGTGTGCTAAATGTAAAGTCATTACAAAATGAGAGAAATACAAATAGAAATTATAATACTATTATTATTTCTGTTTTACAATAACTAAGAATTATTGGTTTTCCAAAATACTGAAAATTTGGAAATAATATTTTCCAAAAATATCCATCTCTTACATATAAATTTAATTTAGATCTGTGGAAACTGGGATTTTATTAATTTATGTAGTAATTAAGCTTTTGAGATAAATTAAGCAAGTAAAAAAAAATATTAAAAACGAAACCTTTTTATTAATACTTTTTTGATTGAAACTTAAAGCAAATGTGATGCATAACAATAAATATATACACACATGTACTTACTATTTTTATTATTCTACATGTTTTGAAATGCTGTATTTTATTTGTCCAGGAAACAAATTCATAAAAAATTATGGCTTTTTCTCATGATTTTAAATCCTGCACTTAATTCTTTCCTGAGTATCAAAAAAAAATTTACTTTGGCTTTGTCTCCATTAACACTAGTTAATGTTTTTGATTCAAATTAAAACCTTATTTATAAAATCTTCAAGAAAACTGAATAAAAATTAACAATACCCAAATGTAATAGAAACATATAATTAGTATTAACGAATTTATTTTATTTTCACTTGTCATTAGAAAATCTGTAAAAAGATTTTGGAATTTGTCTAATATTTTTTTTCTTCTTAAATTGAGCAGTTTTAATTTTCCAAACTTTTTTTAAAGATAACAAAATAAGATAAGTAGAATTATTTTTACTTAAAATAAAAAAAAATATTGTGTTGAAGAATGATATTTTAAGTCAAATCAAAAATTGTACACATCATCTGCTTTATATTTTGAGTTTCTTAAAAATATCTCATAAAAATTTGTGTTTTTTTCAAAACTAAGCAATCTTTTTTTAAATTTTTTTTTATCAAAATTCTTTTTATTAATAGCCGAAAAAGATAAGCAGGGACATTAATGAGACCAAAAAATTAAACATTGAAGTATATACTTAAAGTAACATCAAAAATTGTTTTTAATTCTGAATTTTCAACGAAATTTAATTTTAAATTTTGTTTTTTTTACATGCTTATGGTATAGTACATTAGTCCAAAAAAATTCAAAGCAATTCACTCAATTTCAAAATAGTTTCAAAGATAATTTCTTGAACTTACTTTATACAGCTGGTAGAACACAACTACTTTACACAGCTATTTTGGCTGTACTGGGAGAAATTATTGAGAATGTAAATAATCTGTAATGTCGCAAAATATATATAAAATCACAAATGAGAACATAAAGGGTTACTAGAATTTAGTGATTCTAGAAGGTTAGTGATTCTAGAATTTATTATTTAAAGCTTTGAAAAGTTGAAATTCATTTTTATTACATTCAAAATTGCATTTTATTACTTCAAAAGCTTATATTATTTTACAATTACGTGAAAAACATTTTAAATACTTTTTTTCATAAAATAATTAAAAATACGCATAAAATGATTCAAATCTCTACTAATCTCTATAATAGAAATCTATAATACTATCAATAATAGAGATGCATACTAATCTATATTTTTAAATAGCAAACATAAACAATACCAGAAATCCATTTTACATATTTTATTGATCGAAGAGGAGGAATCAAAAAAGATGTTTTCTCGCCTAAATGCAAATATTGATAATTTAATTAATAAAGAAAAAATATCTTTAGTCTTACATAAAAAAATAAATATCCATCTCTTATAACTTTTAATCTTTTGAGTGAATTTTTGTGTAAATTGCAATGCTAATGGATTAAATGTTCTAAGAGTATTAGACCCTTGTATTTAATGAACAGTTAGTGCTGGTGTTTAAGATTGAATTTTAGAAAAGGTTAAAAAATTTTTTTGGTTTTAAGATAAGTAATGAAAAGAGATTTTTTTTTCTTAACTATATAGCTAAGTTTTATTTCCTTGCTCCAATCGATGTTATGGAATTTAATAAAATTAACAATTAAAAAGAGAAATTTTAGGGTCTGTTGAATGGCAACAGAATGAAAAAATAAAAAAATGAAAAAAAAGAAATTTCAAATAGTTAAAATAACACTTAAAGAAATTTCAAGCGAAAGAACTTTCTAAAGCTATCAATATTTCAAAAAAATGAATATTTTCTTCGATTCTTATAAATTGTAAAACTTTTTTACAAATTTACGACGCATTTTTAATTTTTTTCAGCCTGTCGATTGAGCATCTTTGCGAAATTAATTTGAATTTTCGATTCATTGAAAGCTTAAGGCAGAAAATCTGCATTAAGTCATTTTTCAAAAGCCATAAATATTTTGACTGCAAAAAAGCATCGGCAAAAAGTTGAGAAACATAAAGTTAAAATTTTGCATTAGGAAAAACTTTTTACGAGTGTTTTCTTATGTTAACTTTTATTTACCGTATATTATTCAGTAAGGAATATACTAATTCGGGAGTCAGTAAGGAATATACCAATGATGCATTAACAGACCTTTTTCGATGTACCTTTTCTCAGCATCTGAACAAGATATTCAGTTTTTTTTATAGACTATTTATATATACTTGTTTATACTGTGATAACTGTTAATACATATCTTAGTCAGATTTTTCTTTTCAAATTTATGAACTGAGAATTTTTTGAAAAGTTTCATCATTTTTGAGCAAAATCTTTCAAAACTCAATAAGTATTCCTTTTAACTCTGAAAAATATCTCAATCTATGATATAATCTCAAATATTCTCAAAAGAATTTGAAGTGATATCATAAGTAGTTTCTTAGAGAAGGTACATCGAAAAAGGTCCGTTTTGGCATTATTTATGAATGCATTACTCTTAAAGGTTTTTTGTAATTTGAATGTAACAAGCTGACAATACTCTAGAAGTCTAGAAACTATAAAAATACTTTGACAATTTTCGTACACTAATGCAATATAACTTTTACTTCAGAAAGAAGAGTTATCAAAATTTTTAAAGAGCGTAATAGTAATTGAGAAAATTAAGAGCTGTGTAATTTGTTAGCCACATCATTTTAGAAGGATTTTAGCTCACAATTTCTTATTATATTATAAATAGTAAGATTATGAGTTATAATGCTATCAGTTATAAGGTTATTCTACTATCTTTAAAATTAATCAGTTTTGTGTTTACATTACGAAAAGAATTATACCTTTAGTGTTTTTTTTAATTAAGTCGTTCTTTATTTGACAATTGTAATTTGAAAATACAGTGTACGTTCTTTAAAAATAATGCTCTCTCTCCAAGTTTTCTGTAAATATATACAAATATTACAAGAGCAAAATGAAAAGTTTAAAAACTAATAATCAGGACAAAAATCGCATGGTACTGTGTCACCAACCTTATAATTTAAAAAACTATTGAAGATCAATTTCGTGGTTTAAGTCTCTTTAGTCACTTATTAGCATTCATTCTTCTAAAATAAATATTAAAATTATTAACATTTCTCTAGTTTGGGGCAAAACTCAAGCAAATGACCGCTGCAGTGAATCTAGAATCACAAGAGGAACTCACTCTTGTTTTAGAAATTTTATGGCTAATTTTAGGATAGGTAGAGAAGAAGAAGAGTGTGGGTAAGTTCATTTGTTTAATTTTTTTATTATAAATAATAATAATAATAATAATAAGTTGTTTAAAAAAAATCTTGTGAAACACAATATAGTAAATCAATTTCGTAATATTTACTGTATTGATTCATTTTTTAACAATTTTGAAATATTATATATATATATATATATATATATATTAGGGTGAAGGTTGTTGGTATTGATGGGAATGTATAATCTTTAAAATTATGTAAGGATGTATGAATGAAGGATAACATCTATAAACGGCTTTCTATCCATATTTGCAGGCACTGATTCTTAAATAAGTTACCCTATGAATGATGGAATGGAAATGAATGATTATTTCCTTTTTTAGTCTGTTAATTAAATTACTACGTTTACCAATTTTTTTGTTATAAATTTAATTGTATTTTCTCCTTATTTTGGGTTTTTTTTTAAATTAATTTTTGAATAATAATTTTTTTACTAGTTTTTTCTCATAGATGGCAGCACTAATATGTTTCTTGCTTAATTTTTTCCCAACCAAATATATTTTTTAATTTTTTTTTTATTCGATTCAAGCTATAAGCACAACTTAAATATTTTACCTCTTCGTGAATTTTGTTAACTGTTTAATTATTTTACTTATAAACCTAAACCGCATTTTGCTACACGCAGGTAAGTTTGATTACTGCTTTCTTTTATTTCATGCTCTTTTTCAGCAAAAATTTTTTTGGCGATAACGACACATATTAAGAATAAAATTTATCTTAGGAAAAATATTCTTTATTCAGAAATATCGCATTAAATTATACCAATGGATAGGTCTTGAAGGTACACCCGGTGGCTGAGTGGTAGCGCTTCGCGCTGCCGTGCCACAGGTCCTTGGTTCGATCCTTGGGCCGGGCAAGGCCGACTCAGCCTTTCATCCCTTCAGTGGGTCGGTAAAATGAGTACCAAGCATGCTTGGGAACTAACACTGGGGGTTCCGCGTTCGGCTGACCACCTGACCGGAACATATGCTCCTGCACCCCAGAGCCCAAGGTCAAGAAAACTGAGATGGGCACAGTCGGCCTTGGCCCTCTTAATGGGCTGTCGCGCCACTGAGTTAGTTAGTTAGTTAGTATTTAAAAATCTGAAGAAAGAAAATTAGTTAACTGCGCAAGATATTAGTATTTAAAGTAGTTCTNTATATATATATATATATAGAAGAACATCTGTACCAGTCAATGTACCGGTTAAACGCATATTGGCACTTAACCTTAAAAAGTCATTATGCAGTTTAACATCCAAGCATTGTAAAACTAAGACGGATAAACAAAATTTTATTTTAAAATGTACTGACATAATTTTTATTGAAACACATTTTATAGTAGGGAATTGAAGACATTAGAAGATTGTCTAGCTCCAGTCGTTGATGAGTGCACCCTTGATGATGAACACAGATTTGCAGTTCGCATAAAGATTAAGGAATTAAAAGCTAAAATTAGAGGCACTTGTTCAAATAAGGGTAAGAATTTAAGAGATTTGTTTTTTAGCCAAAAGAAACAAACTTAGCTATTTTATTTCTCTTAGGTTGATTCCATCAAGAGATGGAGTCAAAGAGGGAAATAATTTGTATTATGGAATAATAAGATATCATGCAATTGAATACCTGCAAGTGACGTCAACATAGGCACATCGTAGTATTTCTACTGCCCCTAAATCAGAGAGACTGACTCGTCCGCCATTTTGGGTCAAAATCTTTCACCAATGTGGAGGAGCTGCAGGATTTGGCAATTTATCGCTACAAGCGATAATAACCTTAACAACTACCTTAACCTTAATGATTACCTTATGATTTTCTTCATGAAGTTTTCTACTGAAATTTCTACTTTTTCCAGTCAACTGCGGAAATATTTCTCGCAAGTTAGGCCTACTCTACCTTCTCGACATAGTGAACCTCCCATTTTTGTGACGAAAGGTCTTGAAACCTTTTGCAGTGCTTTCAAGAAAAAAGGATTACTTCACACAATCGATAAATGGAAAATCCCGAAGCATCTCCATTAATCGTTTGAATTAATGCTTCACAGAACAGTCTGCAGACTTAAAGAACATCGCCTCTTCTTTTAGTTCAATACCTACAGTTAGAGCACCTTCAGCCATTTTTAAAATGGATGCTTCAAATGTTAAGAAGAAAAATGTTAAGTTTTTTGACGAACTGCTTAAGATGGCTTTTCTAACAAGATATCGGGTGTTGGGAGATCCATTAAAGTTCCATTTAAATTTCTCTATTCGTTCGAATGAGGTTCTCACTGGAAGGAAGTAGTGAAGCGACGTGACGTCAAACGCATATCCTGCATTTTTTAATTTATTTTAAGTAAAAGTAGTCGTAGTAAGAATCTGTAGAAAATGTTAATTGAGAAGAAAAAAATTCAGTTTGAATAAAAAAACTGTGTTGATAAACCATCAAATACAATGTCTATATTCACTTTCCGTCGATTCTCTGGGGTTTTTTTTCCGCTCCAATTTTCTTTGCTTTTTCCTCATAATCCTACCGGTGTGAATAAATTCATGTCAACTCGTGATGGGCTAACACCTCGTAGAAAACAGCAGGCCCCAGCACTGGTTACCATAAATGAGACAGTCGATATTTTAGTAGTTCAAACGTAATGACATCTTTCGTAAATCCCACCACTGCGCAGCTTAGTACCCCGAACGTAACGACATCTATCTTATTTTTCATCTACTGCGCAGTTTAACTTCGTTTCGTCGGACTACTAAATTGATCCGTCTTCCTTTTTCTAGGAGGTGTTGGATGGTCCAACTTTAGTTCAACCCACGCCAACTTTTTGTTTACCCCAACATTTAAACATTTCTGTTACAATCAAGTTAAGCCTTGTTTGAACCTATAATTGAAGTCTTTGCAAAGTCACACTCACTGTAAAACATTTTCTATATCTCAATACCAAATATAGTTTCAAATACCTGCAAATATAGTTTCAAATATAGTTTCAAATAAACGAATGCAAGGATAGTTTTAGTGTCGTAAACACCACAAACATTATACTATAGTAAACAATTCATTGTGGCCATCAGACGAATTTTAAACGTTGCCGAAATTGGCGTTAAAGAAAAATTGGCATTTTTTGTTGGTTTTGGAATATCAATCATCGATTATCAAATACCGAGTAATGCAATTGAAACAATCTTGCCGCAATTGTTGAAGTTGTTTTCGTTTTTCTCGGAGGTGCAGATTTGTAACATACCCCTTTTTAACATTGACAGCTTCTATTCATGAATAGTACAAATTCACTGGAGCGGTGCCTTAACTGCACCTCTACTCTTTAATGTTTATATGAATGCTTGATTATATGAACTTGAAATAAATTATTCATTCCCACAATTAATGAAGTTTTTCAACATAGAATTTGGAGAGTTATTGCACCATGGTTTTTCAGTGTATTAGATGAAACTTCTTTATTCTATGCATTTTAATTCAAAATAATATTATTTTTACCAGGTGTTCAGTAAAAAAAATATATATATCAATAATGAACGAATCTAGATTTTTAATTTCTTTATATTCTGATTTAGTTCAAAAATTTTTACGGTTAAAATATTTCTTCAATAACTTTAAATGCTAAAGTATTCAAGTAATTTAATAAAAGTAAAAATTTATTAAACTGGAACAAAAAACTACCTGTACAATAAATGCTTGGAAAAAATAAACTATCAAGGTTCAAATTTCAGATATCAGCAATAATTCTGTTTCTTCTTTCTTTTTTTTAGTATTATTATATTACCTTTATTATTAAAGAGACAAATCTTTAAAAATGTTACCTACTTTAAAAACTATCTATTTTAAAGCTCCTAAATATCATTTTTGATTGCAAATCATAGTTGAAAAAGTGTTAGCTTTAATTTTTTGTTCATCAAATAATTAAGCTTAACTTCATTCAAGGATCAACTAATTTAAAATTAAATGAGGAAACTTATTTATATCAAGTAGTATCACTATTTCCCTTATAATAAATGAATTTCCTGTAGCAAAAAGAAAAAAAAAGAATGTAATTTTAAAAAAAATTAAAAGAGCAATGCTGAATGAAAAAATATTTGCTATATATTATTATATTGCCCTTATAATAAATGAATTTCCTGTAGCAAAAAGAAAAAAAAAGAATGCAATTTTGAAAAAAATTAAAAGAGCAATGTTGAATGAAAAATATTTGCTATGCTTTGTTTTGCAGCTACTGAACTCTTAACTAAATATTCAAAACAAATATTTTTGTTTGTGCTTCTATTATTTGGATTATCATTAAACTTCTTAGCTGGGGCTAGAGAGATGAGAAATTTTTAAACATTAACTTTGTGGTTTACCCCTTCCAATTATGAAAAAAAAAATCTTTAAAAATGATAGTTTCCCTCGTTTTCCCCCGCAGGTTTATAACTTATTTTATTTTATAATTATATTATTTTTTAACTGTCGTTGAACAACTGACCCAATTTTTTGAGTTAACGACTACTAATGTTCAACTCCGTAGCCTTATAATTTGGAACTCAATCCAAAAGACAAGAGATCTCCTAGATCAAGTATTAGGAGAAATTTTGCGTTCGTGGAGAACTTTTTGATGGAAATAACCCATATCTGCGTTACAAGGAGAGGAAAACTACAAAAAAGCTCCCATACTTAGCCCAACGGCAAGGGGATTCTAATCCATGATCCATCTACCACTGAGACGTCTATTTAGAACTACTTAAATTAGCAACCAAACAAAATGAATTTAAATAAAATACGATTCACTACAAAATGAAGAAAATTGTGATCACCGCACGGCGATTACCGGTTACCCATTGACAAAATGGTTGTCTATTTTTGTTTCGCTTTGTTTTTGGAAAAGAAACTTTATTGTGTTTTCATCTTGGGCATCTTCACCGGTTAATCCTGAACTACTCGGTATACAATTTCACAAGCATATTTAAATGCAGCTCAGACGCATTCTGTGTAAATTCTTTTGATGACTGAATAGATATTGAACAGCCAATCGAGACCAATATTAACATTTTCGTATTGCTGCAATGCTGTTTGATTTAGATTGTAAGCAGCATAATACACCCCTTTCGGATTCACAAGTTCATACATGAAATATGATTCGAAAGCTAGGTTTCCTTTCACTCTTAAATGAATAGTGAATGAATCATTTATATTGCATGGAAGACATTCTACGGTCTTGTGCAAGTTATTGGGTATGTTGACAATGGATCCTTTGTTGACAATGGATCTCTAACTGGGTATCAACTCCCAATCCTCATATTTGCATGAAAGGGGTTTGGAGAATCACCATTCGCTCTTCGGAAGGGTTTAATTCTCTCAACTTTTGTGAGGGACAGGCTTCATGCTTTGCGTTTGCGAACGGAATCCTTTCGTTTTTCCGTTTGCGTGTAACGCTAAAGGTTTTCCCGTCTACGCTCTTTGGCTTTGGCTTTTTCAGCCTCGGTAAGTTTAGGCCTTGCAATCGTTTTTTTCTTGCTTCAACTCTAACTTTTGAGATGGTATCAATTAGTTTGGACCCTCTTTACGTGTGATATTCACCTGAATTTGTATTGAAAACGATCCAGTTTGAACTGTAGGTTAGAATTTCTAATTCTTAATTGAATCAATAAAAACAAAAATATCGTTCAAATAATGAAATTCTCTTTTATTCACAACTCAAGAAGTATTTATGTGATCTCTCTGGTCCCATACCTCGAAAAATAAACTCACCAACTTAATGCGTAACAAAATTAATAGCGAAAAAGAATTCTAAAAAGAAAAAAGTGCGTGGTGTCCCTCCGCGCGGAAGAAGTTAAACTTCGTAACCTGCGACGTTAGTTGTAGAAGAATCAGCAGTCGTAGAAGGATCACAAGTTCTATTCAACGATTCTTTTTCCTGCTCCCTATTAAATTATATGTGTATCAAAACAAACTAAAAAAATATTTACACAAAAACAAAAGTTCTATGACTTTTATTATTTTTATGTTAGTGATAACCAAAACAATATGGAAATGAATGAGGGAAAACTGGATCCTACCACGTGATTTTCCGGCCAATAAAAATGTAGCATTAAACGTTTAACGCTTCCTTGTTGGAAGTCGCATAAGAAGTATAACTTCAAAATTATCAAACAACAACGGTCGCCATAGCAACGCATGCGCATCGTTTATTAGTGCTCTTGATTATTGTAGTTGAAAAGTGAGGACGCCACGAAGTCCAAACCGAGACACATTTTGCCAATGGGTAATAAGTACTTAACGATGTGTAACGATCAAATTATTTAATTTTTCGTGTTAAATATTTTTAAAATAATTAATGGACTTTCTTTGGTTAATATGTTTACAACTAGTTTATGAAGCTTTGGTTTCGCTGAAAAAAGGCAATCATTAATAATTTTTTTCGGTAATGGAACATACCCGAAAAAAATTGAGAACAGGTGGTCCAGATCACATTTAAAAAACCCATAATATTTCGTGATAAATATGATTGCTTCTTAACTAAGACAAAAACTCGTTATTAAATCGTATGTTATTGAACTGTGCAATCTGTTAGTATTCCCTTAGGCTTGTTTGAAAATGTGCTATCTTTCATGTAGCTTTAGCTACAACAGAACCAAGTAGTCTGCTGTGCAGTCCTAAAATAGTTGAATGGAGAGCAACCAATTGTTATACAGGTCTCCTCAAATTAATTGGGCAGGATCATGACACTTTATTACCTCAAGTTTGTGGGTAAGTTAATTGATTAGTTTAATTTTAAAAAAATACTGCTTTAAAAGCATGAAACATTTTGTCTTCCCTGCTTTTTTGGCACATTTACAACTACGTTTGCAAAAATAAATTAAAGACAAACCAAATCTATGTAAAAAAGAATGTTTGCATGTATGTCTGTATATCTGTACCTTATACAAAACAGCAAATCCATCGATTTGCAGCGTGGTGTATATACAAACGCATGGTGGACCAAACTTTTTACTTGAAAACTCCCTCCGATCAACAGTTAGCATGATTCCACAGGATTTGATTAATATTTTATAACATGAGTACTTTGCAAAATTGGAGCTCTAATTAATCAAAAATTGGTTGTACGTTCTTATGAACTATTTATTATAGGATTTCTATCTTAGGTTATTGTGATGCCACAATTGGTATTACATATTTCCTACCTTTTAAAATATCTTTAATTACTTAAACTTATTTTTCTAATCATATTAATCGAATTATATTTAAATTAAATCATTAAGTAAATCTTTATAAAAGCGAGCATAAAATATTTTATTCTTTTCTTATCGATCAATGTAACGGCTAATTTTTTATTTCAATACTAATGTAGACTCCTTAATTCACTGCCACGCCTGATCGAAAACAAAAATCTATTTATAACTCTTTATTATTAATTTCTTACTGCAAATATGTTTCAGTTACATGGTTATAATAATTCTCACAGTCTTGTTGGCGATCCGCAATCGCCAGGGTATTTTCACACCTAATATTGATTATCCGGGTTGGCTTTATTTTGGATCTGTTATATTTCGATAATTCGCCAATTTGAGATCTCCGCTTCATGCTCGTGTGTCCGTTAGGAATAAATTCATTCACTTGCAATTTTAAATTTGGGGCGACTGGGGGTGCCCCTGCTGTCCTCCCAATCCCATCCGTTAAAATAGCATTCATGCTATCAAAAACTCTCGATGTGGGAGAGTGTTTAGTATTGATCTCTTGGGGAAATTACTTTTCCTTATGATTTGTATATTTTGGATATGGCCATTTTTTTAAGTATACTAATTCTTACTTTAATAAATCAATTTTTTACTTAAGCAATTTTAGTTATTTTCCTGGAGTTAAATATTGCAACAACCATACGGCGATAACCGGCATCGTAGTTATCACCAATTAAATAAACGTTCATAATTACGTATGAGAACGCCGTCTCCGAATTCGTATTTTAAAAGGTACATGAGGTTATGTGCTTCTTATATTGATGCTCACGTTTAAACTAATTCATTTAATTAGATTAATAACAGATTAAATTAAATTAAATTAATTAGATCAATAATGGATTAAATTAAGTTAAACTAATTAGATCAGTAATAGATTAAATTAAATTACATTAATTAGATCAATAATAGATTAAATTAAATTAAATTAATTAGATCAAAATAAAGATAACCATATTACTGAATCTTATCCATTTTTTGAAAGGGTGGCTTTCTGAAAATATGATTCGCCTTATTTGATAACATAAAGTCATTGGGAAGTTCTTAAGTAGGGGATAGATATTTGAGAACATTGTTGATTATAGCAATTTATAATTATCAGAAGTGACAGCAAACAGTGTTATACCAAATGATACTGAAAATTTTTGGAGGGATAAACGTCTGAAAACGAGTTTTGCTTAATCTGATAACATAAAGTCATCGAAAAAGGCGACAAATAATAAAATTAAAATTAATTGGATTATTTTA
The DNA here is from genome assembly GCF_043381705.1 of Parasteatoda tepidariorum. Lineage (NCBI taxonomy): Eukaryota > Metazoa > Arthropoda > Arachnida > Araneae > Theridiidae > Parasteatoda > Parasteatoda tepidariorum. The sequence goes on from NC_092210.1 coordinate 30,927,014, forward strand.
GCCGTTTTGAATGGAAATTATATGATATTGTTGAAAAGCGTGATTAACGGACCGGTCGTCTGGCGTCGAGGTTTCACGGGGGGAGGCGTAGCTGAAAAAGACAACCAACATTTTTAAATTTAATGAAGTTTATAAAAATATCAAACATTGATGTACTTGTTTTGGCTATATGGGAAAGCAAAATGTGAGTTTAAAGTATTCTGCTTACATATTTGCATTCATTAAATATAATATTTTTACAAGTTTTAAAAATCTGTCAAATGCGACTTTTGTTCTTAAAATTTTCAACAATAATTGTCTGTTGTTATTCGTAGTTCGCGAGGATAAAAAAAAAATTATAATTTTATCTTGTTATTTAAGTAGTAAAAGAACCAATGCAAAATGTTTTTTTTATGATTTTATTATTTAAAGGACAACAAAAAGCACTGATCACTATAAAAATACTTTCCAATAACTTTTTTTTTAACGTTTAGCCATTTTTTTCCAATCCAGATGTTACGTACGTGAACGTGAGAAAAGCTAATTAAAATTACAAAATCCCTCAATTGAATAGAATGTAGTAAACAGCATGTGAGCCACGTAGAATTACGGGCTTTAAGAACTTCTTATTAATTTGTAAATTTTTAAGTTTAGAAATTAGTTACAAGACAATAAGACTATTGGGTAAAATTCATGTTTCATTTAATTTAATTATTTTTTAAATCTTTTTATTAAAAATGATTCATTTATGTACTTACTTTCTTGTAATTAAATTACATTTTTTTAAATAGCGTTCCACTTTAGCTCTTTAGAATCACATACATTTACGTTTAAATCTTTTTTAACTAGTGAGTGTAAGAAATTAGCTCTAAGTAATACTTGCACAAAAATAATTTAATAAGCCTTGTTTAACTTTTGGTAGAATGAAACATTCGACTACATTTCGCCCCTGAGCAAAGTAATGCGAAAACAACACTTATACAAGGAGGCTAGACAGCTAGAACAACTTTTGGCGACAATTTTGTTAGGCGTTGAAGACACGCAACTATTTGAAATTGTGGCCAACGCATCTCTAGTAAATTCTGTTAGCTTGTGTTAAGACATCATAAAAATAATGATTACATGAGTTGAATAACTATATTAACTAACATTCAAAATAGGAAAAAATATCTATATATATATTTCTCTTACACGGCGATAAAAAAAAGGCCTCATTACAACTCCCCGAATGGCAACACTAGAAAATTGACCAATCATTGCCGCTAAAAATGTCACATGCCAAATCTAGCTTAGATGGCTCAACATATAGCGCTTTTAAAAACGGAAACTGAAATAACCAGAGAGAGCATAAGCTAGGCAGAAGAGAGAAGTCGAATTTATTTGTTTTACTAGAATTTATTTGTTTATGCAGGTTTTTCCATTGCAATTCACTTATTTCAATTTTTAATAAACTTAATTATAGCCAAAATTTTAACCTTTTTAAAGAGATATCAGTTTTAGAAATTTTATCTTAAGATTTTATACTATAGCACATTTCTAATAGGTTTAACGAATTACATGTCATTTATTTGAATTCAAATTTATTTTAATGACTTAGTATTTACTAAAAAGATGT
>NC_092210.1:30929784-30936437 GCF_043381705.1 Parasteatoda tepidariorum
TTCTTTTGTATGTGATTAAAAATGTTCCTGAAGTTTTTTACGTCATTAGAGTTTTTTAATGGGCATGTATGGAGTAGGTTTTCAATGTGTACATTAATCAAAATATTTGTATCGCCAAATTGTTGCTTTAATAAATCAATAGCGTGATCATAATGTTCCGCGGTTAATTCTAAACCATCAATCACATTAAACGCAGGACCTCCTAAAAATGATCTCAAATAAATGAATTTATCAAGTTTACTGAGGTTCTTATTCTCATTAATTGACGAATTGAAACAATTCCAAAAATTTAACCATTCAGAAATTTCTCCGTAGTACTTAGGAATAGTTAATTTAGGTAACTTTATGCGTTCCCTTTCAATGGTTTGAATGTCACTCTGATTGGGACTATTTAGAGAAATATTAGCTTCTTGAAAGGAATTATTTAAATCAAGTTCTTTGTTTAAATTCTTAATAAATCTTAATGTTCTAAATTTTGTTTTAGTTATTTTTTCTTTGTACTCTTCTATACAGTTAAATTCCTCTTCCATATCCTCGATTTTGATTAAGCCCTCAATCTGAGAATCAATAGTTTTTAATTCCTCGCTTTTTTCACCAAAAAGTTCGAGTGATTCTTCGAGATCTTCCACACTTATGTCCGGTTTTAGAATGTCAGTTTCGATTTTAGTAATCATCTTTGTCACCGAAGCTCTTACAAAGCCGCGTTTCCGTTTCAATTTATTCAATTCTTCTTCAGACATTCTGTAAGTGTGAGTCAATTTATAGTTATTCTTAATTGCTAATCTTAATTTCTTTAAATTGGTGTTTAATGTCTTATTTCAAACATGCAACATTTCGTTATCAGGTAAAAGTCAATAAATGTCAATAATAGTTTATTACCGTTTAATGGCAGTCCCTGTTCGGGCGCCAAATTTCAATTTTTAAGCAAAAACTGAAGAAAACTATTTCTATATTAATTAAGGTAAGTGCTACTTACCCCGTTCTCCAGGACTGCCACATTTTGGAGGGTAATAAACATCAATTTTCTCAGTCATAAAAGACTCTAACATGTTTTATAGACAATCACTTTAATAACGAAATATAACAAACAAAAAAAGATAAACAATTAAACATCTAATTATCGTACGGAGCTCAACATGCTTGTTCTCAGATCGAGATATTAACATCAACTGGTGGCGCTGTGGGCGCACCAAAAAAACATGCGCAGAAGACAGTTATAGTGGGAATTCTCGACACAGATAATAATGGAATAAAAAAAAAATGCAAAGCGATGTAAAGCGGAATATGAAAATTTAAAATTTGATAACTTGTTCGAGATTTATTTACTGTTAAACAAGCTTGTAGAAAAGAAATGCTAAACGAGTTGTTCTCCTGTGCTATTAAAGTGCAACTACGGAGTTGAAATTTGACCTACCAATTCCTTTTTATCTTTTTGTTTTCCTTTTTTTCAAAATTCTGTCTTGTTTGAAAGTTACTGAAATTTTAAATGCCTTTTTAAAGAATTTTTCTTAGTTGTTTTTACCTTAAATATCAATTATTTATTCATTATGTAAAATTTTGTTTTCCTTCTTCGAGATTTTTATTTTATAAGCTCACTCTTGAGTTAATGTCAAAAGTAGCAAAAATGGACAGAGAAAGAGGGAAAGACAGAACGAAAGAGGTACTACATTAGTGGTTGTCAGATAAAAATGTTAAAATTTATATTGAAATTTTTCAAAATGAGATATAATTTAATGGAAGAGCGATAAAAAAATAGTTGCATATTTAAATAGTTAATAGTCTCGTTAACAAGAAAAATTACTTCTCATTGAGACACGCTATATATACGCAATTTGTTTTTTCAAAAACAGATTATTATTTTTCAAATCTAGCAAATTGCTTATTGGTTACGATTAACATAATTAACAAAATGTACTGACATAAAACTACAATAAAGTATATTTTGTAAGTAAAATGTTCTTAATTGAAAATATTGACTTTGAAGAAAAAAAATGAAGGATGACGAACAATTAAGAAGAAATACATAATTATTGGTTGCATTAAAAACTTACTTCGAAATTGATTAAATATAATCATTATTGCTTTTAAACTATATTAAAAATTTAATCTAGATGAAATAAGATCATAATTATCAATAATTGTAGATTTTTTTTATATAATTGCAACTTATTATTGTTTTTCAGCTACAACTTATACAGCTTTCAAAAATTTAGTTTTCTTAAACCTAAATAAATTAATCTATATTAATATCACTCTAGAGTGACCCTAGCGAATGTTTAGTGAATTAAAAACCGGAAATAATGCATTGAGCTCATATATCTTAATATAATTGTAGCTTATTATTGTTTTTCTGCTACAGCTTATACAACTTTAAAAAATTAAGTTTGTTACATCTAAAAAACTTAATTGATATTAATTTTACTCTAGAATGTCACTAACGAATGTTTGATGAATAAGAAACAGGGAAAGAATACATTGAACTAATATATCTTTAAGAAACATAGATGTTTATTTCTTGCAGCTCGAATTAAAATAAAAAATAACAATTTGTAGATTAAAATAGTCAATATAAACAATTATGGTTGCATTTATTAATTAGAAAAGGAATAAAATACTTTACTTTATAGGAAGTAGAAAAAAAAATAACGACAATTTTAATTAGTCAAATAAATCAGATAAATCTCAAGGATCAGCTAACTTTCAATTTAATTGAGGAAGCCTGTTTCCGATGTGATCAAGTGGCCCTAATAACTCCTTGATAATGAAATAGTTTCCTGTGGCAAAAAAATACAATGTAAATAGAAAACAATAAAAAAAAGTATTTATGTGATAAGAAGTTTTTGCTTAACTACCGCATTAGACGAGCTACCAAAATTCTACGCTATGTATTCAAAATTTATATTCCTGTTTTTTCTAATTGGTAAGAAATTTTTGAGCAATTTCTTTAAATAAATTTTAATTATGTTATATGAAAAAGTTAATATCTCATTTTAAGTAAATTAACTTCAATTTTTTATTTAAGACAATTCTTTAAATTTAAGTATTTTCAAACATTGCTTTCTTTCATGCAAGTATTTAAAATGTGCAATTAATTGTACATAATTTATTGTTATTCTGCAAATACTAAAACAAAAATACAAAACCGAAAATTCTTAAACCATTTAAAACTTAACTTGAGTTAAAAAAAAACATTAAATTGAATTGAAATATTAAATTGAACTGAAATATTAAATGGAATTAAATATTAAATTAAATTAAAATATTAAATTGAATTAAATATTAAATTAAATTAATATATTAAATTGAATTAAGTATTACATTATTCAATTGGAATGCCATCTTAAATTAATGATATTGAAAATATTTTCATAGTGATTATCATTTTTAATAAAAATGATAATGAAAATGAAATGTTTACTTCACATAGTACAAGTAGGCTGCTATTTAATACTTAAAAATTAATCTGATTAGTGCATAAGCAAAAAATGTTTTACCAATTAACTTATTAATCTACTTAGAAATGGAAATATTTGTTAATTAGCAAAAATTTATAAGATTTACTGTAATGCGAATTATTTATGAGAGAGAAAAAATTGCTATAGATTTATTGCGATGTCTCGTTACATAGCAAAATTTTTTTTTCTGGCTATATTTTAATAAACACCACCATACTTCAAATCATGGGTTATAAAAATGAGATCAATTGATGTTTGTCCTCTTGCTATTAAATGGACAGGTATGATTTTCAATTCCAACCAATAGACATTTCTTATTGCGTCACAAAATTATTTTCCTTCCTCCCTTTCAGTATTCATATTTATTCTTAAATCGCCGCTAGGGCAGTAGTTATGAATAAGCTCATCTTATTGAGAGCATAAAAATATTTTAACCTAATGCTGTGTTAAAACATTAAAAAAAACACCCTGATGAAAACAAAACGCAAAATTATCGCCTGCCTTTTTTAATTACTCTTGTTGAGGTGCTTTTTCAGTAATGATTTTGTTAGCCAGAATTTTTATGATTCTTAAATCGCTTTATTTGTGATTATAGTGTTGAATTTGATCTAGTTGGAAAAATTGTACAGACATGAAAAACCTAAAACAACACCCTTTTCCTCAATGGGTAAAAATGTGTGAATAAAAAGAAATTAAAGTAGTATAGGAAATATAATACATATAAAAATCGATTATGTTTGTGGATAAATATTTTTCACTTCGTAGTCAACTTTGGAATATTAATAAATTAAGTACAGTCACTCTCGATTATCCGTTCACGGATTATCCGGTTTGCGGATTATCCGTGACCATTCCGGAGTCTCACAAAAAATATAAAGGGAAACATTTTCAAGATTAAAAAAACTTGATTCATGAAGTTATAACACTACCAAGTTTTTGGAAGCAATATTCGTTATTGGATTGCAGTATATGGAATATCAGTAACATGGTCGAAGGTAAAATTGTCTACGTTATCACGATCTTGGAGAAAGATCATACCGCTTGATGAACAATCCTCTTCAGATGTTCAAGAAAAATATGATAACAGTATTCTCGAACAAGCAAAAGAAATCTAAGGTTTCGAAATTCTTGATGAAGAAAATTTAGATCATTGGTTTCAAAGTGATGCATGTGATCCTGGCTTCCAGTATTTGACTGATGAAGACATCATTATGTTGTTAAATCAAATAGTGATGATAGTAACTGATGCAGAAGATGTAGTAAATGAATGAAATACATTTTCTCATTCTGCTGCACTGTGGAAACTTTATTAGATTATATGGGAGGATTTGATTACAGTGACATTACTGCAGTTCGTAAAATATGTGTATCGATGTATGGCGAAGACGCATTATACATTTTTAATAAGGAAATATGCATGCAAATGTCAGTAATTTTTATATTTTTCGTGGTGATATTGAATTTTTCTCTAATAAAAGGCGTTTTCGGATTATTCGTGTTTTTCGATTGTCCGTGCGACCTGTTCCGGTGATTAACACGGATAATCGGGAGTGCACTGTATATAAATATTGAACAGAAGACATTTTCTTTTATTAATACTATAAGAAGCTGAATGATCAGTATACATTTTAAATTGAAAGTTAATTTATGTCTCAGGAGATGAGACCTAAGAATAATTTTATATATTTATAATTATATAAGAAGTTTAATAAGGCGTAATTCAGTAATTAGTAAGTCTTAAGTAGTAACTCATTGGCAGTTAATTTTTGTCACAGAAGAAACCGAAGAATAATTTTATCTCTCCATAACATTACGTAATGGTCCAATTCAGTTTTCCATTGTTGTCGATGCATTTTTATTGGTCAAAAATAACAAGGTAGGATCTAGTTCTCCCACATTGATTTCCATATTGTTTTGGTTGTCATCAGCATAAAATTAATAAAAATTCTAAAGGCAATTCGCGATCGCAACGAACTATAGGGGGCGTTGTTGTATGAGACTAATACCTGCGATTTCTATATGAACAGTCATTCAGTTACTCTAGAGACGATGTTAATGTAGCACGTAGCATTGCAACGTTCCTTCTTTATTGTGGCTAATTAAATTTAAAAAAGAAAAATGCTTGATATTCTTTCTTATGCAAACGAAAACAAAATGGTATCTCTTTTTATTCGAGAAGGAATATCCAAAACACATCAGAAAAATATTTGTTCATTAGCAGAAAAAAATATGTATATTCTTATAAGAGTTAAAGCATAATGCCCGAGAAATAGTATTACTAAATTTAATGATATAACATGAAAGGCCCATTTGAACTTTACATTCTATAGTTTTAAGAATCATATTACTTCAAAAATTAAAATGAACAAAAAATATACATAAGCCTCATAATTTTATGAAATTTAATATTGTAAGCAAAGTTTTTTGACAACAATTTTTATCAAAAAATTTCAAGTTTCAATAAAAATCATTATTTAGAAACTAAGAAACGTAAAATAAAGAGCGCTGACGAAACAAAAACAAAAAAACAATTCTTTTTTGTCGCCATTTTTAGTGCTACGAAAATTCGTCTTTGGGATTTGCCAAAAACAAAACAAGATGCAATTTTATTTTTTCAGGAGGGAAATATTTTACCGAAAAAACGAAAATGTACCAATTCCCACAACATGAAACTTTATCTTGGTAAAAGTACGTTTTGGAAATGTTATTTCATTTGGAATCTTATTTATCAGAGTTCATATGGCGATATGATTGTTTTGAATCTATGTTAAACTCTCTATCGGTTCATTTTCCACCGAAATCCGATTGACTATTTTGATTTTAAATAAAGTGTTTTATGTTATGAACTGTCGCAAAAATTTTAAGTGTAGATTGGAGGCACTTAAAAACCGTCAAATCTGTAGCGGCGGTGGCGTTAATACGTGAGTATCGAATTTTTATTCCATACTTTTCTGAATCATATTACTTCAAACATTGGAATATACAAGAAGTATACATTAACACATAATGTTATACCATTCAATTTTTCAAAAAAACTATTTTGAGAAAAATTTTTATCAAAAAATTATAAACTAAAAAACGGAAAATAAAGAATTCTTAGGATAAAAAAACGATTTTGAGAATTCTTAACATTGAAATAAAAACTTTCATATTGTTTCTTTTTTTATCATTCTTATAGTTCTTAATCAGACGTAAAAA
>NC_092210.1:30937375-30960914 GCF_043381705.1 Parasteatoda tepidariorum
ATATATATATATATATACAGCAGGATATAGATAAAGCACACTTTTATGTCAATTCCGTAACTAAGAGATTTTCTGCACTAATTAATTAGAATATTTAATGTGAGGTCCTCGTACCATTAGGTTTGAGTCTTAGTACAAACGAATCCGATCCTTACATCGAGAGTTATTCGTTTAAAGGTTTGAAACATTTTATAACTGATATGGTTAAGAAACTATGAATATAAAATTATATGAGTTCGTAGCCATTTACAACTAACAAGCGTTCAAAATCTTCAAATAAAATTTAACTATTAGTCCTAAGTTATGTATGATTTTTTGTTAGGTTATAAACTTACGGGTTAAGTTTGGTTGAGTTATGTTTTATTAAGTAAACCATGGTATGTTTCTTGATTAGTTTATCTAAAGTCAACATCACTTGTGAGAAATGAGTACTAGTTTTTTTGTGTTAGCCAACTCCGTAAAACTGCCATCTATTAGTGAATGTGGGTTTGTATTCAAATTATCCTAGGACAAGCATGACGTTGATACATGTGTACATACAATCTTTATTATTAATATTTGAAACAGTTCAATGGATGGAATTTTGTAATTCCGTGCAGAGGGACAAATGAATTAGCGATAGATTCTTTAAAAAAAAACATAGGAGATTAGTTACCTCTATATGATTTATTATTTTCTGTCATATATCTAGCTGTGGGTAAAACTCAAGCAGAAAGTTGTAGTTCCGAAGTCATTGCAACACGAGGACGAGAATGCATTGAAAGTTTTCTCGAAATGCCTATTAATGAACGATCAGAAGCCGAAGCATGCCAGTAAGTTCTCTTTCTCATCTATTCTTATAAAAATAAAGAGAGTCATTCAAAATATAAAGAGAGTCATTTTCACTTCTCAGCCGAAATGCCTGAGTAGGCGTTAGGGAACTGGCCTTGTATCAGAAAGGTTCTGGGTTTGAATCCCGGGAAAGACATTGATGTTTTTTCCTTCTCTTTTCTATCTGTCCTTACTGTGGGAAGCAACGTTGGCCTACCTAATATGGGGCCCTTGAAAGAGTTGCCAACAAATCTACCCTTAGATGCCTGCATAACCTAGGTCATTCTGCAGGTGGACATTGGAGGAAAAAAATTTCACTTCTCATAAGAGAAATCAAACATAATTACCAGAGAATGACTTTTTGTAGGAGAAACAATAATCTACCAGACTTCTAGCCCTTGTCATACAGGATTTGTCATACAGGTAACTTGCTGTTGACAAATCTACATATGCTGTTTCTTTAATTTACGAACCTTTTTCGAAAATCAAATTTACCACGGCCAATAAAAAAAACATAATTAACTGAAAAGATTTAGAATCAAGTTTCTTCTTTTTGAAAAAAGGACGAGACTTCTATAACTTGTCATACAATTTGATGACTTTTTGTGCTTTTGCTTACAGTTGGGTAACTTGCTGTTGACAAATCGACACATGCTGATTCTTTATTTTTCGAAAATTAAATTTACCAAGATCAATAAAATGAAAAGAAACATATTTGCCTGAAAAGATTTATTGCAAAAGATAAAGTAATATTTTCGCTTCTTCTCAACATAAGGACCAACGAGTCACAGTTGACTGTTAGTCTTCGTATCTAGGAAAATGATGAAAGGTTAGGATGCAAAAACGGGAACAAAAAGGGCAACTTCGGGTAAAAAAATGGGTGTATTGCTTCGTGGTAATGCTCGGCAGCATAAAACAAATCCCACATCCATATCCCTCCACTCTATAACCCAGATCTTTCTCTTCTTGACTTCTATATGTACTTAAATAGAAAGAAATTTTTGCCAACGCATCAGTTTCCTACAGACGATGACGTGTCGTGACATGCTAGATCCATTCCAAGGAGGAACTCTAATACAGCGGACTTTAAAAACTGAGTGCGCCGATTACAATATTATAAACAAAAACATGTCAGACATGAAATTAAATTTCAAATCCATATTTTAAATTTCGAAAACTGATTCCCGGAAAACATTGTTTTTAGGTTTTTATTTAATGTAAGAATAATGTATTAAAATAGAATCCGCGGAAGAGAAGGTGGGATGAGAAGGGACACAAGAATAGTCGGGGAGGATGACGCTTGTGTAGAAAGCCGTAAGAAGGAGTGTAGTCACACATGAAAACTATTAACAAAATGTAGTTTTCAATTTGGTGATAGTACGAATTTTTTTTTCTATTAAAAATAAACTCTAGTGATACGAAGGCGTGAAATTTTAAAACCTACGATAGGAACATTACTTTTTAATCCCTGTTTTATTGAGAAACCCTATTAAAATTGAGTTATCTCGTTGTATATTGATTTAAAAAAAATAATAAATGAAAAATTTTTTAATGATATAGCTCAAAAAGTAATTCCAGACAATGTTTCCTATTAATATTGAAATTGTTATGAAATTATTTGAATTCATTTAAAAAAAAACAGAAATAGAAACGAATTAAATACTTATTTTTTATTAAAAAATATGACTTCTAAAATTAATTAAAGAAAAATTGAATCAAGAAAGTAGTTTTCATCAGTGACATAGTGACACTTAAGAACATATTGAAACACTCAGTAATCAGTCGATTTCATATGGAAAAAAATTTATATTTATTTTTAAAACTTGAAGATTTAGAAAAAAAGCGAATTGAGTATAAAAATATTTTAATTTTTTAATTATTTATTTATTTATTATTATTTTAGAATAGCGAGGACAACTAAAAACTGTTTGAGAACACTCGCTGAAGATTGTCTAGACGAGAGTGATAGAACTCATCTAGACGCTGCAATTCAGGAAATCGATGCCTTAACCGAAAATTGCCGAGAAACAGGTATAGTATTAATGACTGCACAGGAGTACTGTTTGAATGATGACTTCACGTGTTCAATTGCCAAATATATATATTAATACTAGGAAGCACCACCTCTACTCGCTAATGCTCGTTCATCCCTAGAAATGCTTTCGCAGTTCTTTCCAGGAATGCTTTGCTTGGTCATTGGATACATCACTTTCTTCCAGCTTTGTATACTTTTTTGATGACTTAAGTTTAAAAAAAAACAGTTCATATTTTTTTTCCTTACATAATACTAAATGCATATTAAAAATAGTAAAAAATTATTAAAAAATAGTCGTGGAGAAATTATCTTTGGATAAACGAATTTTTTCAACTCTGTGCAAAAGTTTTTTTAAATTAGTTAAAAAAGTTCTCGAAATATGATGAAATACGAAAAAAGTAGAATTAGCATATACTTCCGCTGTCCTGACTAAATTATTAGTACCATATTTCCCTGATTGAGACTACCTCTTATACTTCGAGGGTCTGGAATCTGAATCTATTGAAAATAAGGTATGTTTATTCAGAGAAAGTACGTTTTTGAGTCAGAATTCGTTTCTTAAAATATCGTCTGTTGTAAGGTCCTCCCGTCGAACTATTAAAATGAAGTCCTAGCACGCGAAAATCCGATCTCTTAGCCAAAAGTTATTCAATGTGGTCAGCCTTTTTTTGCGTACTGTACATACATACGTAATGTTTCTTATATTTAAATAAAATTCACAATAGTTTTAAATAAATGCATGTTCAATGTTATCATAATTTGAATAGTGTGATATTACTAACAAATGCATTTTTAGTTGTAGTTAAAATGAGGGTTAGAATCTTATTATCGTTAAAAAAAAAAACAATTTTCATAGTTTTCCTCTTTTTTGACATGAAGAGCCTGGTTAATTTTTAGAAGTTTTCATTGAAGAGAAGTTTGTCTTACTGTTTGTCTTCCGAGTCGAGTTCAAAATTACGTAAAAGGAATAAGAATTATGAAGGTGGTGCAGACAGGAATGCGATTAAAGTTCATCCACTCATGTTACCAATTTATTGTACAAAGCTAAAATTAAATAATTGTATATTGCGACAAAAACATTACGTCTCTTTATAAATATGTAAAAATCGTAGAAAAATAAAACATGGACAAGGAACTGAAATTCTCTGCCAATTACAAAATCTCCAATACTTTTACATAGTAATTTGCAATTATTAACATTGCAACAAAAATCTATGATACCTATTACAGAGAGAATGTCTTTAAAAAATCTTAGCGTTGGAAGATATTGTTTTTCTCATCATGTAACTCAAATGCAGTATAATTGCAATAAAACAAAAAATGCCCAGCATGAAAGCGAGTTTACTTCAAAGCTAAAATCGAAAGTTAATATTATTTGCTCTAAAAAGGCATCCATGTGTGAAAAATCATCCCTCGTTTATTACTTATGATATTTTACTCATGATGATTTAAGTTTTTCTTTTCTGTAATTGTAAACTCGCTTAATCGTTTTATTTCATTTATAGACTTTAAGTCCCAAATATATATCTTATTGTTTCCAAAGAACTATTGAGCGTGAAAAAAAAACTCTGGAAACGGATTTTTTTAGTGATTTTGAATACAATATAAGCATAATTAATGTAAAAGACAATGTGAAAGGAAATGAAAGAGATGCTAGAGATGCTAGATTCACAGAATTTCGAAAATCAACGACACAATTTCATTGATACTTTTCACTTCAGTCTTCCTTTTATATTTTTCTCACATAAGCATAAAAATTATATTGACTGCGAATAGCAATTTAATTTTTTTAAAAATCTGTATCAATCAGTATATATCGCTCATGGGCTGCAATATCAGCAGAACTCAAAAAATCATGTTTTGACATAAGCCGGTTTAAAGTTTTCATTGCGAAGGGAAAATGCATATGAAATGCTTTAGTTTGCTTAAACGAAGATTATCTTCAAGTTGAATTATGAGTTGTGCTGGATTGCTGCTGAAAAGAATGCGTATTTTCATATTTATACTTGTTCTTAGTCGAAAACGCGTGTTTCTTTAGTTGTGCCACAATTACGCTACTGGAAAACAAGAGCAATCGCACCCCCTCTGCCTTAATGACATACGTCAACAACAACAACACAATCATGTGGACTGAAAAGCAAAGCGTAGAGAATGCGGAACCTCCTAGTAAATTAACTACAGAATTGACACAACAGTCTGTGACTGGTGGGTCATGGAGGTTAAGTCTGCAAAGTATCGTAACCAGTTGATGGTTGTGATAACGTGGTTAGAATTGTGAGCAAACCCCCTTTATTTCTCAGACAAACTGATACCCATTTGTTTTTTAAGCCGCCATAAGGAAACGAGCTCCATTCCTTCACTATATATTAAGAAAAAGCCTCCAAGTGCATTAAAAAAAGTTTTATATTTATGCTGTGGTTTCAATAATTATTTCAGAAACAAATGAGATTGATGATGAGACAAATGATGTTTGTGTACAGGACAATAAAGATTACATACTGGGTTGCCTTAGAGAAAATCAAATGAGGGCATTGTCACACTTTTCTCGTCAAAGAAATCCAAATGAAAATGATGTCAAGTGCACGTAAGTATACACTATACACGTATTTGAAAATTCGTTTGCTTGTTAGAGATAAAAGGGTTATTTCTCTAGAAAACTATTACTTTAAGTACAGTTAAGATTATATACCAATAATTAACAACTTCATACTCAATTTGTCAAAATATGAATATTTTGAAGATATTGGTAAGTAAAATGTATAGAACTTAATTTACATCGCACTAAAACTGCACAATGGGTTGTTAGCGAGGGCCTGGAAAATCTACCCAGAGGAACAATCCTGGCCGAGGTAACCTGTCCTGACAAAGCTATCACAACCTTGGAGGTCCTTAGAGTAGATGGCGCCCTGACCAGCATCCAAAGTCGATCACTTTACTGTAGAACTATTTAACGAGAACCGATGTCACATATTCTCTGTCCTCTCCTAGGCTTATCATACTAGTCATCAACCCGCTCACTGACGGACACCATTAATGCTTGACTTCGGTAATCACCCGGAAACCTTGTCATACAATTAGATCACTATGGGACAAAGATATTGTTTAATGGTTTGAAATTTATACAGCTAGGTACGACCAGATAGATACATGTAAGAATTGTGTATATATTTAGTACCAATTAAAGACACCAATTTACATAATACCAATAATACCTATTACTAAATTCAATGAAGCATCACTGGTGTTGGTAATAATAAAGATATTGGTTTTCCTATACACTGTTAGAAATTTCTGGGAAATAATGGTTAAATAACAAATTATTGAATGGTTATTTTGCCATATTTAATAAAAACAGTTAAATAACCATAAATAAAATGGTAATCAAACTGTTGAGTATGAGAAAAACTGTTTATTAACTGCTTTCACCTAATACGGTTAAACAACCAGAATTTTATCGCGCCAACTGGAACCACCTAATGAAGTTACTTAGTTCTTTGCAAATGCGTACATATCATAGGCGAACGGGCTTATCTGTCAATCTCATGACTGGCAGAACTGCAGTTCCAGTCCTACTATTGACACCACAATATTTCCTCAATTCCCTTCAACGCGTAAAGAATTTCCAGTTTCTGGCACTCTCCACAACGAAACCCTACGAACATCCGAGCTCCTATGACTAGTTAAATAATTTTTTTCCTACGTATTTGAAAAATGTTAGTTGTAAATGGTTAAAAAACTGTATAGTTTTGTATTAATTGTTTTATAAGCATAGTTTTTGTAAATGTTTTCAAAACATAAAAGAAGAAAAATTTCTTTACCGTAAACTTTACGGGTAATAGGATGGACAGAGAGTTGCCAATTATTTTAAAATAATTTTAGTAAGAATTTTAGTAAGAAAATTTTAACAGTGTATGGATAAAGTATCTTCTCTGTATTAATTTAGCTCTTTGGGACAAAATTATTTTTATTTAAATTTTTCAAGTTTGGATGTGGAATCATCATCTACTTAAATGGACGAGACACACACACAACTCATTTGATTTATTTTTATTTAGTTAAAAAATTAAAACGTGTAAAGGGGAAAAAATATATGTTTATGAAAAAAGTGCTCATAACTCCACAAATAAAAGCATTTACTTTTCAAATATACTTCAGTATTTTGCATGTTATGAATATTAATTTCCTAACTCATCAGTAAATCTGTTGTGCGCCTACAGTCAATTACTGCGTTTGAAGTATTTATTCTTATAATGATATATATATATGAGGGTTAGAATCTNGTTATTACATATATATATATATATATATATATATAGGAACATATTTCAAAAGACTTTTCATTAATCTATATAGGGTATACAACTGGATTTCTGATTGTGTGATTGAGCGAGTAATCGAAAAATGTGGTGCTGGCGCAGGTGATGAAATGCGAGAAGAGTTGAACAATCCTCCAACAGAAATAAAAGAAGCTTGTCTTGCTGTAAATCGACCTCTACAACTTTGAGATCTCCGATTTTAAAATGTTCTTTCTGTAGGAAATAGGGACTCGAAGTTAGATTTTTTTGGGTTAATATATGTTATTTTTCTATTGTATCTCTCTTATGTATGAAAAACAGTATCTATTTGTGCCAAACAAACTTAAATGTATAATAAATTTCTAAAACATTAAAAAAATAGTTGCCCATCGTTTTCATTTTTTGCACATCGTTTATAATAAAATATTTCAAAAGCTTTGTTGAGCTGTTTTTATCACTACACTTAAAATAATTTCACAGTTAAAGTATCAGCTATAAATTTTAAGAAATAAACACTTACAGCAAAGAGATAAAAAAAATAGATTCCTTGAATGTACTGATAAATACTGATAATTACTAATAGATACATGAGGCAAAATAGAAATAAAAAATACCCGAGAACCAATAAACTTTTCATCGCACCTAATACCATTTAATCGTAAAGTATCGAAATTAAATGGTATTGGAAACTAATACAGACACAGAAAAAGGAAAAGGTAGGCGAGAAAAAGTCGAAAAGTTCTGCGTAGCACCATGGAGCAGTGAAATGTGATTAAAAGATTAACCACTTGAAGGGCAATATTTTTTAAAGCTTGTAATAGGCTCATTACAGCTAGGTCAAATTCTCTTAAAACTCAAACCAATCATTCTCTTATCGCTTTTTTCCGAAACTGAGGTGGTTAAAATATCAAGCTTACAGACTGCTACAAGGAAGAATACAGGTGTTTCATGCCCAGATTAAAGAATCTCAGCAATTACAAGTCAAATATTCAAAAGACTATTGTTACTGTATTTGAGAAAATACTAATGAAAAAAAAATATTATACAGGTGGTTATCAAAATAATGGAAATACCCTAGATTTTGAAGGCTTGGGAATTGCTGTTCTGCCGTAAATGTTCTCTTTATGAAGGTATCTCCTAACTGTAATTGTTGACACTGGAGAATCCAGATGCTGATTGAGCTCTGTGGTCACTGTGGCTGCGGTTGTTTTCTTTTTAGACATTACAATCCGCTTCAATACCCGTCGGTCTCTTTCACTCAGCTTCTCCTTCCGTTCACTATTTTGCTTTGTTAAACTTGTCTTTCCGAGCTGTGTGTATGCTGTAATGAATTTAGACACCGTACCTCTAGAAACGCCTAAAAGCTGGGATGTTTCGGTCAGTGTTGCTCCAACTAGTCGGGCTCCTACAATTTGGCCTCTCTGAAAATCTGTGAGGTCTGACATTTTACGCTTCTGACAAAAAATCAAAACGTAGGTAACTCCGCTAAAGCGCTCTCATACCACCTAATATATGTACTTTTTATATTAAAAAAAAACTGGTAGCTAAGATTATATTTTAATGCTTATGAAGCGAATTCTTAAATGTCCCTTTTATTCACAAGTGTTTCCATTATTTTGATAATCACCTGTATAAATATAATTCTTTTTTTTAGACACTTTCAAACGCACATCATTTTTTCAGTTTTTAATATTTATCAAACGGCTTTAACAGAATAAGTTCCGTAAAAACACGTGTTGGGGTTTGCCTGGTCGACTGGTTTCGCTGTTCCGCCAAATTATCTCTAGCGTGGCGGTAGCAGGTTCGCCTCTCGGTGCCACCATAAAGTCATCTTTGTGGTGTGCATCTCATTTGTGCAATCTGTTTTTCACCTCGACACGGGCTTATAAGCTGCACTTAACGCAGAAGCATGCATATAGCAGTAAAAAAAAATAAATAAACGTGCAAAATAAATAAATAAATAAAATGAAATATGCTAATTAATTTAAAAAGAATAAATTAAATTAAATAATAAAATTAAATTAAATAATAAAATTAAATTAAATAATAAAATAAAATTAAATAATAAAATTAAATTAAATACAACATATCTGTCATGCTCACTTACAATGAAAAAACAGTGAGCTCACAATGTCTATTGCAAACAACATTTTTTTGACTGAAATTCGTTAGCCTAGTTAAATATTTAAAATTTTAAGACTGAAGGGGGAAACATTGTTTACTGATGCTTCCTATAATTTTTTTTAATGTTAGAACAAGAACTAGTTATTATAATTTATAATCGAAAAATTTTACTTTTTTGTAATGCTTTGAAAATATTCATTTGGAAAAATGACTGAAAGTAATCAAAACCAAATTAACGGTAATTACAACTTAGATACTTTTTAAAAGGCAGAAAAAGATCGGAATGTAACGGAAAAGGTATTAGCTTATTCAAAAAATCTCCATGATAATGAATTAATCTCAATTCGGGGTCCAGGTGTTTCCTTGTTATCTGGGTTAGGTTCAAAATTACAAGGCTATGGTGAATTGAACAGAGCACTGATAGCCGCAAATCAATTTTGGGTAAATTAAAAAAAATCATGTAATTATAATTCTTATAATTTAACTAAAAATGCTTACGTTATTATTCTATTTATTTATTTATTATTGTAATATCGTGAAGCTGATGTTGCATGAATATCTTTAGAAAATGATTTAGAACTATCTATTATCAGTTAATTTGGTAATAATTATAAGTTAATTTTAATTTGGTCAGCAGTATTTATCAGAAATTTCGAATCTAAAATAGTTCCTTGAAGTCATAACTATTTAGGTTTAATGATTATTAGAGACATTTCTATATTATCTTACAATAAAGATGGCAAATATAATTTTAAATTTCGAACTATCCCTTAGAAGAATGTCTCAAAGGAATGTATCTGCTTCAACCTAATCCAAGTAAAAGTTAAATATATATCACTTTGTAAATTCTTAAAACCTACAGTTAAGCTTTGAAGAAGGTTTAAAATAGTTTTTTAATTCGAAGGAGTTGATCAAGAGAAAGAATTAGAAGAAACAGGTGAAAAAAGGAGAAGAAATTTCAGATTTTATTAACCATATGGTCAGTAAAAAGTCAATTTTATTCATTTCAGCTTTACTGAAAATTTTACTGCACTGTTTTTCTCTGACAGGGTAGAAAAAGAGAAAAATAGAATAAATTAGCTTGCTATCAGTTTTATAGAGGAAAAAAAACAAGACTTATAAAGCATACTTTTGTATTGCGCGTTAATTAAAGATAATAATGAGGTATGTCACTGTTTCAAAAATTAATCGCAGACAAAATAAAAAGGCATTGCTAATGCTCGGGCAATTCCATGGCTTAAATTATGTGCAAAACAGGAACTCCGTGTTTCTTTCTCTCTTTTATTTTATATTTTTTTCTTAAATAAATATTTATTTTCTAAAATTATTTACAGTCAAGTTTTTTAAACTATCCAGTATAATATTACCGTGTGCACATGCATTTTCTGGCCCATCCTTGGTAACTAACAAATCAAACTCACTTCAGTAAAGTAGTAAGAACGCACTTTAAAACAAACCTCTAGTTACGACCAATTTGCGCTTTTGTTTTCATATTTTGCAATCTGGCAATCTTGTTACGAAAACATTTTAAATCATTCTTGAAAAATTTCCCGTTTATGTAAGTTCATTTGATTTCACTACTCGCTTTATTGATTACGTTTTATGTTTTATTCTGTTTTTTCTTTATATTTTATTTCTGTTTTTACGTGTTAATTCTACTTATTGTGTTCTATTTTAATTTATGTAAAAAATTTTTTAGTGCTCCTCAAACTATTGTATTGATATATTTTGCTTCGGCTATATTGATACAATATTAGAAAATACTCTTTTTGCGGATATAATCGTGTGGGCTGATGAAAACATTATATCTTTTTCTTCCGGATCTTTTTTTTTTAATTTATCCTTTTTTTTCGGATTTCTTCAGTATTAATATTTTTTTCGCCCAGTTTTTTGTTATTTTTATTTTTATTATTATTTTTCTTTTTCCCCTTTTTTCACATGTCTGTAATTTTCCTTGTTTTATCTTCATTTTGAACTCATTTTAGGAGTTCTATTTACTTGCAGCTTATATATATATACATATATGAATNAGATTTCTGGCATGGAATGCAGTGTCTAGACCACATATTACAATCTCTATTCAAATTAGGCCAAATAAATCTATTACTAATCAATTTATTAGTTGCTTTTATTCCAGGGTGTGATAAGTTATGAATATTATCAAATATTTGTTTACGAAATTGTTATATATATATATATATAAGTTCAAAATGTAGAATAAAACAAAGAAAAATTATCGATATATGAAAAGAAAAAAAAAGGGGGGGGAAATAATAAGTAAAAAAATAACAAACAATTAAAAAAAGGATTAAATTTTATTTAAAAAACCGGAAAAAAGGATATAATCTTTTCTTCCGCCCACACGTTTATATCCGCAAAACAGAGTGCTTTCTGATATTGTATTAATAAAGCCAAAGCAAAATATATTAATACAATAGTGTGAGGAGCACTCAAAAAATTTTTCATAAGAATTACTACAAATAAATTAGAATACAAAAAGGAAAAATAAGTAAAAATAACATGTAAAAACAGAAAATGAAATAAAAGAAAAAGAAAAAAACAGTATAAACTATAAAGCGAGTAACGAAATCAGATCAACTTACATGGACGGGAATTTTTCAAGATTGATTTAAAAATGTTTTCGCAGTAAGATTGCCAGATTACAAAATATGAAAACAAAAGCGCAAATTGAGTGTAACAAGAGGGTTTTAAAGTGTCGTTCTTACTGCACTGCTGAAGTGATTTGTTATTCTGCGCATTGATTTGTTACTTAGCAAGGATGGGCCCGAAATGGATGTGCACAAGGTAATATTATACTGGATAATTTTAAAAATTGACCATAAAAAGTTATAGAAAATTGATGTTTATTTAAGAAAAAATAGAAAATGAAAACATTAATTGCCTGTTGGGCAAATAATTTTAGCCACGGATTTGCACAGATTAGCACATGGAAAAATTATAAAAATTATCAAAGAAATACATTTTAATAGATAATTTTAACACGGATTTGCCCGAAATGGATTTGCACATGGAAAATGGATTTGCACATGGAAAAATTAACAAAGAAAAAAATTTTAGTAGATAATTTTTGCCCCGGATTTGCCCGAAATGGATTTGCACATGAAAAAATTGTATAGATTAACAAAGGAAATTATTTAGTAAAAGAATTTTTAGTAAATAATTTTAACCACGGATTTGCTCGAAATGGATCTGCACATGTAAAAATTATACAAATTAACAAAGAAATTATTTATTAAATAATTTTGACAATGGATTTCCCCGATATGGATTTGCACATGAGAAAATTATAAAATTGACAAAACAAAAAAAATGTTTAGTAAATATATCTACAAAAATATACGATTAATTCAATGATTTTATATAAAATTTTATTACTTTAGTTGGATATCCATTGTAATTTATCAAATTTGGAATCAAATTATCAATTTGTTTTTTGGATAAATAAATATTACTACACATTCTTTTAATTCTGTTCATTTCATTAAAAGTGGTATTTAAATAGATGCTCCTAGAAACATTAGAATTCCAAAGTTTATTAATATTAAAATTAAAATCATTTCTTTTATCGTATACATCAACAAAGCAGATATTTTCAACTTTTATAATACCCAAGTCCAAAAAATTGAAATTAATGTTATCATCATGATTACGAAGTAAGATTAATTCCTCAGGGTATATATCACTCAATAAAATAGTAAAATCCTGGAAATTAAAGATAATTAAGTCATCAATACATCTAAAAACAAATTTAATACTAACAGTATAATTTTTTTCATAATAATGCAAAAATAAGTTAGCTAAGAGAGATGAATAATTAGATCCTTGTGGTATTCCATTAATTTGAAGAAAAATATCCATTCCATTGTAAAGATAATTACTAAAAAGACAAAAATTAATCAGAATTTCCCAATAATCAAAATCGCAACAAAGGATATTTTTAAAATCTTAGTCATAATTCAAAAGGACATCTTTTAGTTTAGAAAGGGGAAAGCTATTGAAAAGATCCTGGAAATCAAAAATCGCAATAGAATTAATCTTATTATGTTTAACGAAATCTAAAATCGGTTGATTATTAGTGATAATCCAGGAGAAACCTTCTTTAGTAATATTGTTAATAATCTTATTTAAGTAGATAGAGAAATTGGTGCCAGGTTTAGTTAAATAAGTATTAGACCCACATGTGATAGTTCTAAATTTAACTGGAATTTTATAAAATTTAGGACTGATAATTAAGTAAGGAAATTGTATATTGCTAATTTTTATTTTTAATCTCTTGTAAAAAGTTAAAAATTTTTTTAATATCAATTTTATTATTGAAATTACTAAGTTCAAAAGTTTTACTATTTTTTAACTCCATATTTAAAAGTTCAGCATAGAATTTTTTACAGAATATAGCATAATTATTGTTAGCTTTGTCTATGGGAGTAATTACAAAATTTTTTTGAAGTTGCATAATTGATTGAACAATCTTAGAAAAATTTGTTGAATTGTTATTCTTATTTAGATTATCCTTATTATTGAAAATAAAGTTTTTAAAGTAATACTAAACTCCCCATTTCCACTCTGTTAGCATACCTAAAGGTAAAGAGAATCTATTTGATATCTTTAAACAAAAACTATTGAGATCTTTAAGAAAGTATTTTAGAATTTCATTGATTGAATTACCATATATCAATATCGAAATTTATTATAATTTTAAATGATTTTTTTAGAGTCTTTTTTTTCACTTAGTTATTTCTTCACGTTTCATTTTGTTTTGTTGTGCAGAAACTATAAAGCTTTAAAATTTCACATAATGATGGAGTCTAGAAAGATGCATAAGGTGTAAAACGGAATAGAAAATTTAAAATTCGATAACTTGTTCGAGATTTATTAACTGCTAAACAAGCTTGTGGAAAATAAATGCTAAATGAGTTGATCTGCTGCGCTCTTTAAATGCAACTACGGAATTAAAATTTATTATTTCTCAAATCCAGCAATGTTTTATTGGTTACGATTAACATATTAGCAGAATGTACTAACATAATACTGCAATAATATTTTTGCTCTTAGTTGAAAACATTGACTTTAAAAAATAAAATAAAGAGTGACGAACAATTAAGAAAAAATATATAATTGTTGGTTACATTAAATATTTACTTTGAAATTGATAGCTTTTAAACTATAATACAAATTTAATCTAGATGAAATAATATCATAATTTCAAATAATCGTAGATTTGTTTCATATAATTGCAACTTATTTTTTTCTGCTACAACTTATACAGCTTTCAAAAGCTACAGTGACACTAACAAATGTTTAGTGAATAAGAAACCGGAAAAATGCATGGAACTCATATATCTTCATATAATTATAACTTCTTATTATTTTTCTGCTACAACTTATACAACTTTCAAATATTTAGTTTTCTAAAACAGAAATAAATTAATCTATATTATTGTCACTCTAGAGTAACACTAACGGATTTTTAATGAATAAGAAACAAAAAAAAAAAGCAGATTGAATTCATATATCTTGATATTATTATTACTTATTATTGTTTTTCTGCTACAACTTTAAAAAATTGAGATTTCTTACATTAATATAAATTAATTTATATTAATTTCACTCTAGATCGTCACTAACGAATGTTTGGTGAATAAGAAACCGGGAAAAAATACATTGAACTCGCATATCTTCAAGAAACATAGATAATTATTTCACGCAATTCGAATTTCAAAAAAAATAATAGCAATTTGTAGATTAAATTTAAATATGAACAATTATGGGTGCAGGTATTAATTAGAAAATGAATAAAATACTTTACTTTATAGGAAGTAGAAAAAAAGAAATAACGACAATTTTAATTAGTCAAACAAATCAGATAAATCTCAAGGATTAGCTAACTTATAATTTAATTAAGGAAGCCTGTTTCCGATGTGATCAAGTGGCCCTAATGACTCTTTGATAATGAAATAGCTTCCTGTTTCAAAAAAAAGAATTTAAATAGAAAACATTCTACAAAGTATTTATGTGATAAGTAGTTTTTGCTTAACTACCATATTAGAGCTACCAAAATTCCACGCTATGTATTCAAAGTTTATATTCCTGTTTCTTCTAATTGGTAAGAAACTTTTGAGCAATTTCTTTACATAAATTTTAATTATATTATATGAAAAAATTAATATCTTATTTTAGGTAAATTATCTCCAGTTTCATATTTAAGACAATTCTGTATGTTTTAGTATTTTCAAACATTGCTTTCGTTCATGCAAGCATTTGAAATGCGCAATCAATTCTACACAATTTGTTGTTATTCTTCAAACACTAAAACAAAATTACAGAAAGAAAAATTCTTAAACAATTTAAAACTTAACTTGAATTAAAATATTAAATTGATTAAAATATTGAATTAAAAATTGAATTAAAATATTAAATTGATTTAAGCTTATCTAAAATTGATTCAGGTTGTGGACAGCCTATTCCTTTGGGTCTTTTTTAAGGAATTTTTAAAAAACATTAAAAATTGTTGGAATAGCATCGAGTCTTAATTTATTGTTACTATATTTTCCATTTATTTCTGGTTGAGATTCTTCAAAATGAACCTGCAAAAATATTTAGAATAATATATTTTTATTTACATTCTTAAATCAAATCACTTTAAGAAAAATTTTGAGTTTACAATTTTTAAACAAACTCCCATGAAATTTTCCAACACCAAAACTAATTATTTCAGCAACTTAATACAAGACTTTCAAAGAAAAAATATATAAAAGATTGCTTATTAAATAGATTTTTTATGATAAATGTAAACAAATCTTTTGAACTTCAGGCGATATATTACCACAAATAACTAAAAAGCAAGCTTGAATGAGCCAGGATTACTTGATCTTAGTGAAATAAAATGGAATACAATAAACATATGAACTTTTGAACTATTTTAATGTAAGGGTGAAAAAATAACTGGAAATCAAACTTAATAAACGAAGAATCAAACATTAATAAATAAATTTTACAAGAACTAGAAAGAATTTTGACAACAATCAGAAATTAAGATATTCTCCATAATTTTAAAGTTCACTCATCATTTTTAATAATATTTTATATTCTATAAAAGTACATAACGACATAATTAGGAAAACTAATATCATTTTAAAAGTGTTATGAATCATTGTAGATATATTAGCATATGATTTGCAGCATAAATAATTCCGTATATTCATGATTCCGAGCATAATAATTCTCTTAATAGTAACTCCGTATTATTTTCCCCAAATAGGTGTAAGACGTACTGAGTAGCTTCCTTATCACTTTCTATCGACAAAAATGGCATTAGCAACTTTTATTACTTTAAATTCTAGAAAAGTGATTAAGCCATGTTAATAGTTTCTTTGGTAAACCAATTTGACNTATATATATATATATATATATGTGTGTGTGTGTGTGTGTGTGTTTGGAGTTTGGAGCTGTTGTTACAGTATTATAGTGTAATAGCTTTGAACATTACGTCATTCACCATCTTGTAATATTAAGAGAAATTGCATCATCCTCTTGACATTGAGAGGCGTCACCCAGTCCCTACGGGAAGTCCCGATGGGAAACTCCCGAATTTAATTAACTCTCACTTTATACCATAGAACAATCTAATTCTTAGTCACATGCATTCCGGAGACCACTGCGCGAAGGCAGCTCTCACGAGTCATGTCAATAACGTTAACTGTTATATCCTTCCATCCTTTTATTTCTATTAAATTGTTATGTTGTTAAATTATCGTCGGTATTTATTCCTATGCTGCGCTATCTCCCACACACACACACACACACTAATATATATATATATATATATATATCAAGAAAAAGCACACTTTTATGTTTGTTCCATAACCTAAAGAGATTTTTTGCACTAATTAATCAGAATATTTAATGTGAGGCCCTCGTACCATTAGGATTGAGTCTTAGTACAAAAGAATCCGATTCTTAAATCGAAAGTTATTTATTTAAAGGTTTCAAACATTTTGTCACTGATATGGTTAAAAAACTACGAATATAAAATTATACGGCTTCGTAACCATTTACAACTAACAAGCGTTCAAAAGCTTCAAATAAAATTTAACTAGCGTTCTATTTAAAATTTAACAAGGGTTCAAATAAAATTTGACTGGGCATTAGTCTTAAGTTATTCATGACTTTTTGTTAGTTTATAGACTTACGGTTAAGTTTGGTTGAGTTATGTTCTCTTAAGTAAACCATGGTATGTTTCTTGATTAGTTCATCTAAAGTCTACATTACTTGTGAGAAATGGGAGATTCTAGTTTTATTGTGTTAGCCAGCTCCGTAAAACTGCCATCTATTAGTGAATGAGAGTTTGCATTCAAATTATCCTAGGACAAGATATTGGTACATGTGTTGAAATAATAGAAGAAATATTGGGGTGTTAGCATAAAATGAAAAAGTTCAAATGAACAACCACAATAAGAGTGCGTAGACAAATCCGGACATTTAGTAGAAATTGTGGGAAAGGCTAATCAGCTTTGACATTAAAGCTAACGATTCTCTCCAGAATTAAATACACTGTGAAAATTAGTATATTTTAGTACCAAAAAAGGGGGTCAACTACTTAATGAAAAGTTTAGTGAAATATCAAAGATAATTCTTAATGCAGTCGAAGATGTATAACAAACCAGAAATATAATTCTGGAAATGAAAACAAAATCTACGGTCTTGAAAACATTCGTTTGGTTATCTTTCCGTTCTCATGGTAACGATTTACATAATATTCTGGTTTTCAAAATTATAGATCTTATTACCACGCATTTAGTAAAAAATACAAAATGGGAAAGCAAATTCAACCGAATAAATGGTTTTTGTAACATTCTCTAAAGTATCATGATGAAATTACCAAATATTAGTTATTATACATTTACCAAATTTTATACATATAAGTAAATATAAAATTATAAGTAAACCACAATTTATTGATAATTTTACTAAAATCATCACTAAAGCATTGAGGTAAAAATTATCAATTCCTTTATTGTTCCCATAGAGTCAGAAATACGGTAAAATTTACCTTATTCTCGTATTATTTACCATACCTTTTTCCTCAGTGTAGAAAGTAGTTGCCACTCTTTTGGGTGTTCATTTTAAACCAAAATTTTGTAATGACAAGATATAAATAAGATATCAGTAAAATTATTTATACTGTATAAATTATAGTTTACGGTATAAATAAGAGTAAGAACAATAATACGGTATAAATAAGAGTTACGATATAAAGTGGAGGAAGAACAATTTAGGATGCATACTTTCAACAATTTTTCAAATAAAGCTGGTTTGTGACTCATCTTCATACTCAGCGCCTAGAGAACATTAAAATAAAATAGCATTAGGCCAAATGGGAAAGAAGTGTAGAGAATTAAATATTGTTAAGTTATTTAGTATAACTAACATATATAAGCAAATTTACTTTTGCCTGACAACTTGTATATATTTATTACACAATTAAGGCATGCGAGCCTTTTCTTTAAAAGAGAACTTTAGTTTCTGTGGTTATTCAGCAATGTACAACACGATTACGATCTTGTTTATTTCGAACGATTACGAAATTTTTTTCTCGACATTGACAATCAATTAATTATTAAGGGATGTCGAGAACTTTCCATTATTTAAAATGTCATTTTTAAAAATGTATATGCCCTTTGATTATCATGCTTAAAGGAAGTATTAATGGAATTATTGAAAAATCAATCAAATTCATTTTCTTTTATTTAGAATAAAAAATGCTAAATTATTCTCTTTTCCTCTACAGTACAATTGCTTCTGGAAACCTTTAAAACTTAGGCCAACCTTATTTTGATCTAAAATTGTTATTACAATAAATATGTTCCAATTTTTACATTATTTTTATATCATTTTCATCAAAAACTTTTCATTAAAAAGGCATTTTAAAAAACATATTTTCATGATGTTTTCATCAAATAGTGGTGATCAAATGTTTCAGTCCGGCTGTTATCTGTGGAATTGAAATTTCATGCCTTGCCTTAAAGTGTATATGAGCGCTTGATATAATGTTAAATTGAAGTAAAATTTTTATTTTCTAAGTTTTTTTATTCGAAAAGGTATTACAACTTGTTTTTAGAGTTTCGAGAATAATACCTTTCTATTTTATCTAAAATGTTATTCTAACTATCGACTATTAAAAGTTTTAACTTTATAGTAATGAATAATTAAACAGAAACTTAGCTGTCAGTTGCGCTGGGATAACTTTTTACCTATTCAACATAAATGTTAAAATCAGCAAATTCAAGTATTAATTAAGTAATAGTTACTTCAAATAAAGTAAATACTAACAGCTTCCTTTCTCAATTTTCCGAATTTCGAGTCAGTTTTGAAAACCAATTTCGATCATAGAATAGAAAATTATAATCTTTATTATTACTTCATTTGAAACAGCTAAATGGATGGAATTTTGTAATTCCGAGACGATGGAAAAATGAATTAGCGTTCTATTCTGAAAAGAAACATAGGAGTTTTGTTACCTCCATATGATTTATTATTTTCTATCATTTATCTAGCTGTGGGTAAAATTCAAGCAGAAAGGTGTAGTTCCGTAGTCATTAAAACACGAGAACAAGAATGCCTTCGCAGTATGCTCGAACGGCTTATAGATGAACCATCAGATGCCGAAGTATGCCAGTAAGTTCTCTTTCTCATACCTACACAATTCTTATAAAAGTGACGAAAGTCATTTTCAATTCTCATAAGAGAAACCAAACATAATTTCCAGAGAAAGACTTTTTGTTAGAGAAACAATAATCTACCAGACTTCTAGCCCTTGTCATACAGCTTGTCATACAGGATTTGTCATACAGGTAACTTGCTGTTGAAAAATCTACATATGCTGTTTCTTTAAATTACGAAAGTTTTTCGAAAATTAAATTTACCACATTTAATGAAAAAAACATAATTAACTGAAAACATTTAGAATCAAGTTTCTTCTCTTTGAAAAAATGACGAGATTTCTATAACTTGTCATACAATTTGATGACTTTTTGTGCTTTTGCTTACAGTTGGGTAACTTGCTGTTGACAAATCGACACAAGCTGATTCTTTATTTTTCGAGAATTAAAATTACCACCTACAATAAAAAGAAACGAAACATAATTGCCTTAAAAGATTTATCGCAAAATATGCAGTAATACTTTCTCTTTTTCTCAAGATAAAAACCAACGAAATACTAGCATTTGTCATACTGTAAAATTAGTCTTCAGCTTATTAGATGTCAGCTGGGAATGGAACCAATGAGTCAAAGTTGACTGTTAGTCTTCTTCTCTAAGAAAATAATGACAGGTTAAGAAATTCATGAGATTTAAAAACGGGAACAAAAAGGGCAACTTCGGGTACAAAAATAGGTGTATTGCTTCGAGATGCTCAGCAGCATAAAACAAATCCCACATCCATAATCATCCATTTTATACCCCTGATCATGCTCTTATGTACTTGATGTATGTACTTCTATATGTACTTGAATGGAAAGAAATTTTTGCCAAGGCATTAGTTTCTTACAGACAAAGACGTGTCGTGACATGCTAGATCCATTCCAATGTGGACTTCTATGATAGCGGACTTTAAAAACTAATTTTACGGTATAGTAGTTTTAATATGTCGATGATTACTTTGTTGAGAACAAAAATAGTGCTATATTTCTGTAACAAATATTTTCAGGCAGTTACATTTTATTTCTTTCTATGGGTCTTGGTAAATTTATTATCAGAAAAATCTTAATAAAGCAAAGCATCTGTGTGCGTCGATTTGCAAGCAAAAATATTTCAGACATGAAACTAAATTTCAAATTTATATTTTACGCTTCGAAAACTGATTATCGGAAAACATTGTTTTTTTGTTTTTATTTAATGTAAGAATAAAATATATAAAAGAAATAGAATATGCAGAAGAGAAGGTCGGAAAAGAGTGGACACAAGAATAGTTGGGGGGTGGGGACATGATGCTTGAGCAGAGAGTCGTAAGAAAGAGTGTAGTCACATTTGAAAAGTGTTCAAAAAAATTAGTCCTCAATTTAGTGATCGTGCATATTCTTTATTCTGTTAAAAAAACTCTAGTGATTCAAAGGCAAAAAATTTTAAAATCCTATGCTAGAAATATTACTTTCTACTTTTTGTTACATTGAGAAGCGCTATTAAAATTGAGTTATCTCGTTGTATATTAATTAAAAAAGAAAAAAAGAATAAAATAATTTTTTTTAATCATATTGCTCAAACCGTAATCCCAAAAAATGAAATTGCTTTAAAATTATTTGAATTAAATTATAAAGACGGAAATAGAAACCAATTAAAGACATTTTTTATTAAAAAATATGACTTCCAAAATTAATTATAGAAAAATTGAACCAATAAAGTAGTTTTTATCTGAAGCATAGTGACAATTAAGGTCATATTGAGACACCCAGTAATCAATCGATTTCATCTGGAAAAAAATTTATATTTGTTTTTAAAACTTGAAGATTTAGAAAAAAATTGGAATTTAGAAGGAAAATATTCAAATTATTTATTTATTTATTATTTTTAGAATAGCGAGGACTACTGAAAACTGTTTGAGATCACTCGCTGATGATTGTCTAGATGAGAGTGAATTAGATCTATTAGACGGCTCATTTCGTGTAGCAAACGCCATAAGGGAAAATTGCCGAGAAACAGGTATGGTGTTCATGACTGTACATGAGAAAAGTATGTGTCTCATAGATGAGAAAAACATGTGTCTCATCAGAAAAATACGTGTAGTTTGAAAGATGACTTCATGTGACTTCATGTTTGAAAGATGACTTCTACGAGGCTCCACCCGTGCACGCTAACGCTCGTTCGCCCCCAGAACTGCTTTCGTAGTTCATTTCGAATTGCTTTGCTCGGTTAATTGGATAAATTTTTTTCATCCAGCTTTGCACACTTTTTTGAAGACTTAAGTTTAGAAAAAATAGTTCATAAAACTTTTTTCTCCACAAAACTCTAAATATGTATTAAAAATAATTATTGAAAATTAGTCATGCAAGAAATTACTTTTGGATAAGCGAATTTTTTTATTGTGGGCAAAAAAATGTTTCAATTCATTAAAAAAGTTCTCGAAATATGGTGAATTAAGAAAAAATAAAAATTAGCATTAACGGGTCAAACATTTGACCACTCTTCTGACCGAATTTATAGAACCTTATTTCCAGAATGCGGCTACCTTTTATACTTTGCCAGTTATGAAAAGAAAGTATGTTTTTGAGTCTGAATTCGTTTCTCAAAATATTTATTAGCATACTTGAGGCCCCCCCCTAGAACCATTAAGAATGAGTCCTAGAACGGGAAGATCCGATCATTAGCTCAAAAGTTATACAGGATGGTTAATTTTTTCTGGTACATTGTACTGTAAAAATATTTTTACATTTTAATTTGTATTTATTAATATTGAGAACAGAAATCTATTGTACCTATTACGGAGAGAATGCTTTTATTATACTGTTGGTAAAAATCTTAGCATTGGAAGATTTTCATGTTTTTGTTATCATATAACTCAAATGCCGTGTGATTGCAATAAAACAAAAAATACCCAGCATGAAAACGAATTTATTTTAAAACTTAAAAAAGTTTATTTTATTTGCTCTGAAAAGAAATCCCATGTGTGAGGAATCCCCCCTCATTAATTGTTTTTCTGGTCTTCATTAAAAAACCTTAATCATCTCGGCAGCACTGATTTTTCCTGTAATAATTTATGGCATCAGTCCTGTAATAGTTCCCTTTTTTTTATATTATCTTAAAAAAAATACTTCATTAGAAACTTCATTCACTCTACAAAGAAAACTGATCTTGTGTGATATTTTACACACGATTAGTTAAGTTTTTCTTTTCAGTATGTGTAAGATTTTTAAACTTACTGAATCGCTTTGTTTCATCTGTAGACTTTAGGTCCCAAATTTATAGCCTTATTGTTCCTAAAGAATTATTGAACGTGAAAATAGTAATCTAGAAGCAGATTTTTTAGTGACTTTGAATACAATATAAGCGTTAATGCAAAAGGCAATGTGAAGGGAAAATAAAGAGATATTCACAGTATGTAGAAAATCAATCACACAATTTAATTGATACTTTACATTTCAGTCTTCTTTATATTTTTGTCACATAAGCATAAAAATCATATTGACTGGGAATAGCAATTTAATTTTTTTTAAAAAATCAGCATATTATATATATATATATATATATATATATATATATATATA
>NC_092210.1:30961019-30962648 GCF_043381705.1 Parasteatoda tepidariorum
AATATAAACTCATGTTTGTGAAAATTGCAACACCATGAAGGACTTACGCGAGTGAGCTGAAATTTTCAGGAAATGCAAAGTAGAGCATGATATGCAAATGATAAGAATTTCAGACCCGTAGCGCAAGCGTATGCTGAGCAGCACCCTCTGAACGGCGGATAGATCCGAATAAATAGACGGCTGTAGCCAATCGAGTATGGTTATCGGTGGTTACCTGCTAGTGGTAAATGTTTGCTTAGTCATTACTTATGCCTATTCGACGAAAGAGAGCGAGGTTTCAACAACTTACGGAGTTTAAACGGGGAGAATCATCGGCCTTCGTGAAGTTGGATTATCTTATCGTGCAATAGCCGCTCGTGTGCAGCGTAACAGCAACACAGTGATGCGTGTTTGAAAGCAGTAAATGGACGAGTGTTGGACAACTCGGAAATCCGGGAGTGGACCCTGAAATGCCACGTCAGCTCGCGATGATAAACACCTGTTCGGCGTTACGCTAATGGACCGTACGGCTCCCTCTAGACAACTGGCAGCACGATGGTCAATAGTTACAGGTGTTTCATTGTGTGCTTTATTAATTCGTAGGCGTCTACTGCAGCGTGGACTGCGTGCAAGGACTCCTTTATACAGGATCGCCCTCACACTAAACCTTCGCCGCCTGCGGCAGCAATGGGGCAACCAGCATAGGAACTGGCTTGCTGATTGGCAGCGTGTCGTGTTTTCTGATCAATCTCGCTTCAATTTGGGGTACCATGGTGGCCGCATTCGTGTCAGACGTAATACTGGTGGTGAACGCCATCTTCCGGAGTGCGTTATCGAACGCCACAGTGGACGAACACCCGGGGTTATGGTCTGCGGTGACATAGCATATCATGGACGATCTCAATTGCTACGAATTGTGAGTAATCTGAACAGCAACCGGTACATCAGTGAAGTTCTACAGCCCCAAGCTGTTCCCTTCCTTCAAGCCTTGCCAGGTGCTGTATTTTAACAGCACAATGACCACCCTCGTATTGCTAGGACTGTTCAATCCTTCCTTGCATCGCGACAGGTACAACTTCTTCCTTGGTCGGCGTATTCCCCGGATATGTCGCAGATAGAACATGTGTGGGATTTCGTTGGTCGGCGTCTCGCTCGTAATCCTCGTCCTGTTGCTTCTACAGACGAACTTTGGGAATGCATACTAACAGTATTGAATTCTCTTCCTCAGACAGACATTCAAAATTTGCTTGAGTCCATGCCACGTCATGTAGCAGCACTTATTGCGGACCGTGGTGGTTTTGATCTCTTGTTATTGCTTGTTTGCTTTGAAAGTTTATTCATTTATTTGTACTACTACAGCTCAACTGAGTATTAAATTTCATTCAATTATGAAGATTCCTTCATGGTGTTGCTATCTTCACAACCATGCGTTTATTTCTTCACGCTTCATTTTGTTTTGCTGTGCAGAAACTATAAGACTTTGAAATTTCACATAATGATGGAGTCTAGAAAAATGCATAAGGTTTAAAGCGGATATATATATATATATATATATATCAGGATAACTTGGGTATATAATCATGAATCTTGGATCAAAATGCATTTCTATTTACTCATTGTACCATAACTTTTAGATTTTGGTTCTCTTGA
>NC_092210.1:30962723-31034113 GCF_043381705.1 Parasteatoda tepidariorum
AATTACAAGTCTATGGTATATATATATATATCCGTTATAGTTGATTCAAAGTTAACTGATACATCTAACTTGTAATCAGTTTTTAGAACTCTTCTTCTCTATATCTTAAGGATAAATCGCTCTTCTAATTAAGATCAAACTTAGGTCAAGAATTTTCTGGAAGAATTTACTGAAATATTGTTTTTGTAACGGACACTTTTGTTTGCTGACCTCTAGAAAGTTTGGAAGCATATAAACTATAAAACTGAAGATTACAAGAGGAAAAAATTAGCTTATAGCTTACATGGCGAGAAAAACTTGAACCGAGATAGCCTGGTAGGTAGGGCACTGGGCCCTTGTCCAAGTGGTAGTGGGTTCGATCCCTGCCGGCCGAAGACTGTGTTGTAAATGGTGAATGAGCACGTTAAATCTGTCGATTCTCAAAGTCGTCCATGTTCCCATAGCAAATCAATACCTATGGGGGTATTGGATATGAGATCGATCGTTCTCTGATTCAGGTCAAAATTACGATCTGTGGATGAATGAATGGATGCAGGAATGGGTCTACCCTATAAACTGGTGTGACGTATGGATGTGGCAGAAGTCGAATTCTTGGCCATAGATGGCGCCACTTGAAAACAAGAACAATCGCACCCCTCTGCCTTAATGGCATACATCAACAACAACAACACAATCATGTGGACTGAAAAGCAAAGCGTAGAGAAGGCGGAACCTCCTAGTAAATTAACTACAGAATTGACACAACAGTCTGTAACTGGTGGGTCATGGAGGTTAAGTCTTCAGAATGTCGTGGCCAGTTGTATGGTTGTGATACCGTGGTTAGAATTGTGAGCAAACCCCCTTTATTTCTCAGACAAGCTGATACCCATTTGCTTTTTAAGCCGACATTAGGAATCGAGCCCCATTCCATTAAGAAAAAACCTCCAAGTGTATTAAAAAGTTTTATATTTATGCTGTTGTTTCATTAATTATTTCAGAAACAAATGAGATTGATGATGAGACAAATGAAGTTTGTATACAGGACAATAAAGATTACATACTGGGTTGCCTTAGAGAAAATCAAATGAGGGCATTGTCACACTTTTCTCGTCAAAGAAATCCAAATGAAAATGATGTCAAGTGCACGTAAGTATACACTAAACACGTATTTGAAAATTCGTTTGCTTGTTAGAGATAAAAGGGTTATTTCCCTAGAAAACTATTACTTTCAGTACAGTTAGGATTATATACTAATAATTAACAACTTCATACTCAATTTGTCAAAATATAAATCTTTTGAAGATTTTGGTCCGAAGATTTGGACAACAGTCAAATAACCATAAATGAAAAAGTTATCAAACTGTTGAGTTTGAGAAAAACTGTTTATTAACTGCTTTCACCTAATACGGTTGAACAACAAGAATTTTATCGCACCAACTGGAACCACCTAATGAAGCTACTTAGTTCTTTGCAAAAGCGTACATATCATAGCCGAACGGGCTTATCTGTCAATCTCATGACCGGCAGAACTGCAGTTCGAGTCCTACTATTGACACCACAATATTTCCTCAATTCCCTTCAACGCGTAAAGAATTTCCAGTTCCGGCACTCTCCACAACGAAACCCTACGAACATCCGTGCTCCTATGACTAGTTAAATAATTTTTTTTTCTTACGTTTTTGAAAAATGTTAGTTGTAAATGGTTAAAAAACTGTGTAGTTTTGTATTAATTGTTTTATAAGAATAATTTTTGTAAATGTTTTCAAAACATAAAAGAAGAAAAATTTCTTTACCGTAAACTTTACGGGTAATAGGATGGACAGAGAGTTGCCAATTATTTTAAAATAATTTTAGTAAGAATTTTAGTAAGAAAATTTTAACAGTATATGGATAAGTATCTTCGCTGTATTAATTTAGTTTTTTAGGACAAAATTATTTTTAATTAAATTTTTCAAGTTTTGATGTGGAATCATCATCTACTTAAATGGACGACTCACACACGCAATTCATTTGATTTATTTTTATTTAGTTAAAAAATTAAAACGTGTAAAGGGGAAAAAAGATATGTTTATGAAAAAAATGCTCATAACTCCACAAACAAAAGTATTTAATTTTCAAAAATATTTCAATATTTTGCATGTTATGAATATTTATTTCACAACGCATCAGTAAATCTGTTGTGCGCCTACAGTCAATTACAGCGTTTGAAGTATTTATTCTTATTATGATAAGTATATAGAAACAAATTCTAAAAGACTTTTCATTTACCTATATAGGGTATACAACTGGATGGCTGATTGTGGGATTGAGCGCGTAATTGAAAAGTGTGGTGCTGGAGCAGGTGATGAAATGCGAGAAGAGTTGAACAATCCTCCAACAGAAATAAAAGAAGCGTGTCTTGCTGTAAATCGACCTCTCCGAATTCGAGCTCCTCGATTTTAAAATGCTCTTTCTTCAGGAAATAGGAAATCGAAGTTAGATCTTTTTGGGTTAATATATGTTATTTTTCTATTGTATCCCTCTTATGTATGAAAAACAGTATCTATTTGTGCAAAACAAACTTAAATGTATAATAAATTTCTAAAACATTAAAAAAATAGTTGCACATCGTTTTCATTTTTTGCACATCGTTTATAATAAAATATTTCAAAAGCTTTGTTGAGCTGTTTTTATCACTACACTTAAATAATTTCACAGTTAAAGTATCAGCTATAAATTTTAAGAAATAAACACTTACAGCAAAGAGATAAAAAAAAAATAGATTCTTTGAATGTACTGATAAATACTGATAATTACTAATAGATACATGAGGCAAAATAGAAATAAAAAATACCCGAGAACCAATGAACTTTTTATCGCACCTAATACCATTTGAACTTCAAGTATCGAAATTAAGTGGTATTGGAAACTAATACAGACACAGAAAAAGGAAAAGGAAGGCGAGAAAAGGTCGAAAAGTTCTGCGTAGCACCATGGAGCAGTGAAATGTGATTGAAAGATTAACCACTTGAAGGGCAATATTTTTTAAAGCTTGTAATAGGCTATTTACAGCTAGGTCAAATTCTCTTAAAACGCAAACCCAACCATTCTCCTATCGCTTTTTTCCGAAACTGAGGTGGTTAAAATACCAAGCTTACAGACTGCTACAAAGAAGAATACAGGTGTTTCATGCCCAGATTAAAAAACCTCAGCAATTACAAGTCAAACATTCAAAAGACTATTGTTTCTGTATTTGAGAAAATACAAATGAAAAAAAAATCATAATAAAATTATAATTCTTTTTTTAGACACTTTCAAACTCACATCATTTTTCTAGCTTTTAAGATTTATCAAACTTCTTTAACAGAATCTAAGTTCAGTAAAAACACGTTTTGGGGTTTGCCTGGTCGACTGGTTTTGCTGTTCCCCCAAACTAGCGTGGCGGTAGAAGGTTCGCATCCCGGTGCCGCCACAGAGTCATTTTTGTGGTGTGCCTCTCATTTGTGCAATCTGTTTTTCAACTCGAGACGGGCTTATAAGTTTCACTTAACACAGAAGCATGCGTATAGCAGAAAATAAAATAAATAAACAAGTAAAATAAATAAATAAAATGAAATATGTTAATTCATTTAAAAAAAATAATAAATTAAATTAAATAATAAAATTAAATAAAATACAGCGTATCTGTCAAGTTCATTCACAATGAAAAAACAGTGAGCTCACTATATGTATTGCAAACAACATTTTTTTGACCGAAATTCGTTAGCCTAGCCAAATGTTTAAAATTTTAAAACTGAAGGGATAAAATTTGTTGACTGATGCTTTCTATAATTTTTTTAATGTTAGAACAAATCCTAATTATTTTAATTTATAATCGAAAAATTTCACTTTTTTGAAATTTTTTAAAAATATTCACTTGGAAAACTGACTGAAAGTAATCGAAACCAAATAAACGGGAATTACCATTTATTAACTTAGGTACTTTTTAAAACGCAAAAAAAGATCAGAATGTAACGGAAAAGGGATTGGTTTATTCAAAAAGTTTCCTTGATAATGAATTGGTCTCAATTCGGGGTCCAGGTGTTTTCTTGTTATCTGGGTTGGGTTCAAAATTACAAGTCTATGGTGTTGAACAGAACACTAATTGCCGCAAATCAATTTTGGGTAAATTAAAAAAAATCGTGTAATTATAATTCTTATGATTTGAATAAAATGCTTATTTTTTTTATTCTATTTATTTACTTATTATTGTAATATCGTGAAGCTGATGTTGTAAGAATATCTTTAGAAAATTATTTAGAACTATCTATTATCAGTAATTTTAATTTGGTCAGCAGCATTTATCAGAAATTTCGAATCTAAAATAGTTCCTTGAAGTCATAACTATTTAGTTTTAATGATTATTAGGGCTGCAGGTTTGTCGCGGCGCGAATTTCCGCGAAATTGTCATCTTTTTTCCTAAAATCCGCAAATTTCTCAATATGTCTTGACTTGCGCGAAAATTGCTTAAAATTTGATTTTTTTTTTCCATTTTTTATTTATTATTTTTATTAAACAGAATTTTTTATTTTCCTGAACCATGAATTGAACATGTAAAATTGATAAGATATTTAGGGGAGTGAATCAATAGCAAAATGACATGAAAATAGTTCAGAGATAAGAGATAATCACAATCTTGTCAACTAAGGTGGTCTTTCTACACTTAGGGAGGGTAATTACCCTCCTGAAGTCAGTAACAGTACTAAAGAAATTGGAATCACAAAAGAAGGAAAATGTTATAAATTAAATCTTTGACAGAAAAATTGCTATACATGCTATTGCACTGGGCAATGAAATCTCTACTGCCTTTCTACATATCCAGTTAATTTTTCCTTGGCGGCTTCTTGTGATTTCTTAAATATAGATCAGTTTCTCAGATGAAGGGGGGGGGGACTAGTAGATAGTAGGGACTTATAACTAGTAGTTTGAATGTAGAATGTTTGAGTTTTCACAGCAATTACTTCTTACAAAGCAACGGTCAAGGAATTGCGCGTTGGTGAAGGAAAATTGATCGATTTTTGGAAATCAAAGACCGAACACTCCAAAAGTGGCAATTCGAAGTTTGTCGGTGCCTAAAAACAGCGTTTCTAAGATCGTTTCTAAGTATAAAAATGTAGTAAGTGATGAAAGACAAAGGATAAATGAGAATAATCTGACAATGTACAATACTTTGTACCAAAATTCTGTTCATTTAAATAAAAATATTAATATTGCTTGAAATTCAAAGAAATACTTTTGTTGTGTATTTTTAAGCTTTTTTTATTATTTACGCAATTTCTGTCTTTTGCATCATTTATGTAATAAATTTTTTTATGTTTAGAATTTGTGTAATTTTTCAAAATTTCCCGCGAATTTGGGGTCTTTTTTCCTGCGACAAGCTTGCAGCCCTAATGATTATTAGAGACATTTTTTTTATTATCTTACGATAAAGATGGTAAATATAATTTTAAATTTCGAACTTTCCCTTAGAAGAATGTCTCAAAGGAATGCATCTGCTTCAACCTAATCCAAGTAAAAGCTAAATATATATTACTTTGTAAATTCTTAAAACCTTCAGTTAAGCTTTGAAAAAGGTTTAAAATAGTTT
The DNA here is from genome assembly GCF_043381705.1 of Parasteatoda tepidariorum. Lineage (NCBI taxonomy): Eukaryota > Metazoa > Arthropoda > Arachnida > Araneae > Theridiidae > Parasteatoda > Parasteatoda tepidariorum. The sequence goes on from NC_092210.1 coordinate 30,968,308, forward strand.
TTTAATAAGAAGGAGTTGATCAAGAGAAAGAATTAGAAGAAGCAGGTGAAAGAAGGAAAAGGAATTTGAGGTTTTATTAACCATATGGTCAGCAAAAAGTCAATTTTATTTGTTTCAGCTTTACTGAAACTTTTGCTTCACTGTTTTTCTTTGACAAGGTAGAAAAAGAGATAAATAAAATTAATTTCCTTGCTATCTGTTATATAGAGGAAAAAAACAAGACTTATGAAGCATCTTTTTCTATCGCGCGGTAATTAAAGATAATAGTGAGGTAGATATTGCTGTTTTAAATATTAAACACAGACAAAATAAAAGACATTACTAATGCTAGAGATGGAATAAGAAAAACAGTGTTCCACTTTCTTTACTATAAGGTAACCTGTTTAAACCCTAAAGATTAATTTTTAGTATGTGAAAATGCAATCATTAAATCAGAAGATCTTCAAGTTGTCCCTTTTTTTCACTCACAGTACATCTTAACATAACTTTGCAAAAAGTACAATTTTCAACTCAATTATTTAAAAAAGTTCGGAACAAAAACTATTTTTTTAAATATTTAGTATGCATAAAGTTATAAACTTGAAAAAAATTAATAATTAAAAATAAACTGCAATACAATACAATAATGATTAATGCAATGCAATATCAGAAGCTATTTTGTATTTACTAATGCAGATAGATGTTTATTAAATATGACGAAAATAATCAACAAATAATAAAATAAACAAAGCAAATTCTTCTATAATTTATTCCACATTCATATGTGGACTTTTTAAAGAAGTTATTTGTAAATAAACAATAAACTGTAGAGAAAACTCTTTTAAATTTACTGAAAAAAATTTGTCAGCTAGTATGCCAGTGTAAAACTGTTTAATTCACAGAAAGGTAACGTTATTTAAAAACGGATGCCTGTTTCTTAAGCATATATGTGCAGTTGTTTTAACAAAAAAGGAATCTATAAAATATCTGTCAGCATGGTGGTCGGTACGAACTGAAAGCAGAATTCATATGACCAGTCAACGTCAGGATTCGAACCTCAGGTAAGGTAAAAATCCGTGGCTAAAATTATTTACTAAAAAGATTTCTTTGTTGATTTATATAATTTTTCCATGTGCAAATCTATTTCGGGCAAATCCATGGCTTAAATTATGTGCAAAACAGGGAATTTATGCTTCTTTCTCTCTTTTATTTTATATTTTTTTCTTAAATAAATATTTTTTTTTTTAAATTATTTATATTCAACTCTTTTAAATTATCCAGTCTAATATTACCGCGCGCACATCCATTTTCTGGCCCATCCTTGGTAACTAACAAATCAAACTCACTTCAGTAATGCAGTAAAAACGCACTTCAAAACAAAACTCCACTAGTTACGATCAATTTGCGCTTTTGTTTTTATATCTTGCAATCTGGCAATCTTGTTACGAAAACATTTTAAATCATTCTTGAAAAATTTCCCGCTCATGTAAGTTCATTTGATTTCACTACGCGCTTTATTGATTACGTTTTATGTTTTATTCTGTTTTTTCATTATATTTTATTTTCCGTTTTTACGTGTTAATTCTACTTATTGTGTTCTATTTTATTTTATGTAATTTTTGCAAAGAAATTTTGAGTGCTAATTTTAGCACGGATTTGCCTGAAATGGATTTGGACATGGAAAAATTAACAAAGAAAAAACATTTTAGTAGATAATTTTAGCCACGGATTTGCCCGAAATGGATTTGCACATGGAAAAAATTTATAAATTAATAAAGAAATTTTTAGCAAACAATTTTATCCACGCATTTGCCCAAAATGGATTTGCACATGGAAAAATTGTATAGATTAACAAAGGAAATTATTTAGTAAAGGAATTTTGGCAATGGATTTCCCCGATGTGGATATGCACATGGGAAAATTATAAAATTAACAAAGCAAAAAAAATGTGTAGCAAATATATCCACAAAAATATACGATTAATTCAATGATTTTGTATAAAATTTTGTTACTTTAGTTGGATATCCATTGTTATTTATCAAATTTTGAAAGAGTTTATCGATTTGTTTTCTGGATAAATAAATATTACTACATACTCTTTTAATTCCGTTCATTTCATTAAAAGTGGTATTTAAATAGATGCTCCTAGAAACATTAGAATTCCAAGCAATTAGTTTATTAATATTAAAATTAAAATCATTTCTTTTATCGTATAAATCAACAAAGCAGATATTTTCAACTTTCATAATACCCAAATCCAAAAAATTGAAATTAATATTATCATCATGATTACGAAGTAAGATTAATTCCTCAGGGTATATATCACTCAATAAAACAGTAAAATCTTGGAAATTNTTATACAGCTTTCAAAAGCTACAGTGACACTAACAAATGTTTAGTGAATAAGAAACCGGAAAAATGCATGGAACTCATATATCTTCATATAATTATAACTTCTTATTATTTTTCTGCTACAACTTATACAACTTTCAAATATTTAGTTTTCTAAAACAGAAATAAATTAATCTATATTATTGTCACTCTAGAGTAACACTAACGGATTTTTAATGAATAAGAAACAAAAAAAAAAAGCAGATTGAATTCATATATCTTGATATTATTATTACTTATTATTGTTTTTCTGCTACAACTTTAAAAAATTGAGATTTCTTACATTAATATAAATTAATTTATATTAATTTCACTCTAGATCGTCACTAACGAATGTTTGGTGAATAAGAAACCGGGAAAAAATACATTGAACTCGCATATCTTCAAGAAACATAGATAATTATTTCACGCAATTCGAATTTCAAAAAAAATAATAGCAATTTGTAGATTAAATTTAAATATGAACAATTATGGGTGCAGGTATTAATTAGAAAATGAATAAAATACTTTACTTTATAGGAAGTAGAAAAAAAGAAATAACGACAATTTTAATTAGTCAAACAAATCAGATAAATCTCAAGGATTAGCTAACTTATAATTTAATTAAGGAAGCCTGTTTCCGATGTGATCAAGTGGCCCTAATGACTCTTTGATAATGAAATAGCTTCCTGTTTCAAAAAAAAGAATTTAAATAGAAAACATTCTACAAAGTATTTATGTGATAAGTAGTTTTTGCTTAACTACCATATTAGAGCTACCAAAATTCCACGCTATGTATTCAAAGTTTATATTCCTGTTTCTTCTAATTGGTAAGAAACTTTTGAGCAATTTCTTTACATAAATTTTAATTATATTATATGAAAAAATTAATATCTTATTTTAGGTAAATTATCTCCAGTTTCATATTTAAGACAATTCTGTATGTTTTAGTATTTTCAAACATTGCTTTCGTTCATGCAAGCATTTGAAATGCGCAATCAATTCTACACAATTTGTTGTTATTCTTCAAACACTAAAACAAAATTACAGAAAGAAAAATTCTTAAACAATTTAAAACTTAACTTGAATTAAAATATTAAATTGATTAAAATATTGAATTAAAAATTGAATTAAAATATTAAATTGATTTAAGCTTATCTAAAATTGATTCAGGTTGTGGACAGCCTATTCCTTTGGGTCTTTTTTAAGGAATTTTTAAAAAACATTAAAAATTGTTGGAATAGCATCGAGTCTTAATTTATTGTTACTATATTTTCCATTTATTTCTGGTTGAGATTCTTCAAAATGAACCTGCAAAAATATTTAGAATAATATATTTTTATTTACATTCTTAAATCAAATCACTTTAAGAAAAATTTTGAGTTTACAATTTTTAAACAAACTCCCATGAAATTTTCCAACACCAAAACTAATTATTTCAGCAACTTAATACAAGACTTTCAAAGAAAAAATATATAAAAGATTGCTTATTAAATAGATTTTTTATGATAAATGTAAACAAATCTTTTGAACTTCAGGCGATATATTACCACAAATAACTAAAAAGCAAGCTTGAATGAGCCAGGATTACTTGATCTTAGTGAAATAAAATGGAATACAATAAACATATGAACTTTTGAACTATTTTAATGTAAGGGTGAAAAAATAACTGGAAATCAAACTTAATAAACGAAGAATCAAACATTAATAAATAAATTTTACAAGAACTAGAAAGAATTTTGACAACAATCAGAAATTAAGATATTCTCCATAATTTTAAAGTTCACTCATCATTTTTAATAATATTTTATATTCTATAAAAGTACATAACGACATAATTAGGAAAACTAATATCATTTTAAAAGTGTTATGAATCATTGTAGATATATTAGCATATGATTTGCAGCATAAATAATTCCGTATATTCATGATTCCGAGCATAATAATTCTCTTAATAGTAACTCCGTATTATTTTCCCCAAATAGGTGTAAGACGTACTGAGTAGCTTCCTTATCACTTTCTATCGACAAAAATGGCATTAGCAACTTTTATTACTTTAAATTCTAGAAAAGTGATTAAGCCATGTTAATAGTTTCTTTGGTAAACCAATTTGACCATTTCAATTCATTGATAATGTTCACAATTAAGTATCCACTACAACTCTATAAAAAGTTACAAGCTTTTAATAAAATTCAGGAGTTTGGAACTGAAAATGTCTAGAACACAGTAAACGGCGCAAAAGGCTCATTTTTTAGAAGCCACAGGCCTCGAATATATTCTGGTTTATTTAAAAGAGCCCATCAATGCTATACATGGAGAGAAATTTTTTTATTATAGTTCTTCTGAAAACTCTTATAATTTTTTTAGTTAATTATATTAGTTTTTTTTTAAATGTTTAATATTCTTTTTTAAAATTATGATTTTTCGAAACGTATTCAAAGGACTGTAAAATTTTTATAGCACTCATAAAAATACAGTGTAACCACGAAATAAGGTATAGAGTATTAATTGTGTATTTGAGCTGTAAGAGAAATGAACTCATATAAAAATTTTCCTGAATTCAAAACTGATTTTTCAGAACTCGAACTACACAGCTATACAATTGCTAAGAAATAAATGATTTTTGAAAAATAGCGTTCTTGACAGCCGAACAATATCAGTAAATTTGAATTTAAAGAGCGTGATAGAGCAGTACTTGTTATCTGTATTAAAGGTAGAGCACACAATCTCTTGATTCCTTCGGAAATTCATAATGTTTGGTATTTGACTGAAATAGCACCATAGGTTGTTGAACTTATTTCAATGAAATTCAGTGTGTTGTTTCAATAATTGTGTGCTAAATGCCAATAACATATCATTTGAGTTCTTTCGATAGTGGATCAGCAGTTAGTCAAATGGAAGCAGGTCGTCAAGTTGGTTTGCATGCACGGAAAGCTGTTCGATGCATTCCTCTCTAATCACGTCATCTACAAGAAAGATAACGCTGTGTAAATTGATGATGTCAAATTGATGGTTAATATATATATATATATATATATATATATATATATCAAGATGAAGCACACTTTTATGTTTGATCCATAACTTAGAGAGTTTTTTGCACTAATGAATCAGAATATTTAATGTGAGACCCTCGTACCATTAGGATTGAGTCTAAATACAAGAGAATCCTATCATTACATCGAGAGTTATTCATTTAAAGGTTTGAAACATTTTATCACTGATATGGTTAAAAAACTATGAATATAAAATTATACGGTTTCGTAACCATTTACAACTAACAAGCGTTCAAAAGCTTCAAATGAAATTTAACTAGCATTCTGACTAAAATTTAACAGGGGTTCAAATAAAATTTAACTAGGCATTAGTCTAAAGTTATTTATGACTTTATGTTAGTTTATTGGCTTACGATTAAGTATGGTTGAGTTATGTTTTCTTAAGTAAACCATGGTATGTTTCTTGAATAGTTTATCTAAAGTCTACATCACTTGTGAGAAATGAGAAGTACTAGTTTTATTGTGTTAGTCAGCTCCATAAAGCTGCCCTCTATTAGTGAATGAGAGTTTGTATTCAAATTATCCCAGGACAAGCATGATATTAGTACATATATTGAAATAATAGAGGAGCTATTGTGGTGTTAGCATAAAATGAAAAAGTACAAATGAACAATCACAATAAGAGTGCGTAGACAACTCCGGACATTTTGTAGAAATTGGGGGAAAGGCTAATCAACGTTAGCATTAAAGCTAACAATTCTCTCCAGAATCAAATACACTGTAAAAATTAGTATATTTTAGTACCAAAAAAGGGGGTCAACTACTTAATAAAAAGTTTATTAGATCATCAAAGATGATTCTTGATGCAATCGAAGATGTATTACAAACCAGAAATAAAATTCTTGAAATAAAAACAAAATCTATGGTCATGAAAACATTCGTTTGGTAATCTTTCCGTTCCTATGATAACGGTTTACCTGAAATTCTGGTCTCCAAAATTATAGTTCTTATTACCACACATTTAGTAAAAAATACAAAATTGGAAGGCAAATTCAACCGAATACATGGTTTTTATATACTTCTCTAAGGTATCATGATGAAATTACCAAATTTTATATATATAAGTAAATATAAAATTATAAGTAAACCCCAATTTATTGATAATTTTACTAAAATCATTACCTAAGCACTGAGGTTAAAATTATCGATTCCTTTATTGTTCCCAAAGAGTCAGAAATACGGTAAAATTTACCTTATTCTCGCATTATTTACCATACCTTTTTCCTCAGTGTAGAAAGTAGTTGCCACAATTTAGGATGCATACATTCAACAATTTTTCAAATAAAGCTGGTTTGTGACTCAACTTTAAACTCAGCTCCTAGAGAACGTTAAAATAAGACAGCATTAGGCCAAATGGGAAAGAAGTGTAGAGAATTAAATATTGTTAAATTATTTAGTATAACTAACATATATAAGCAAATTTACTTTGCCTGACAACTTGTATATCTTTATTACACAATTAAGGCATGCGAGCCTTTTCTTCAAAAGAGAACTTTAGTTTCTGTGGTTATTCAGCAATGTACAACACGATTACGAACTTGTTTATTTCGAACGATTACGAAATTTTTTTCTCGACATTGACAATCAATTAATTATTAAGGGATGTCGAGAACTTTCCATTATTTAAAATGTCATTTTTAAGAATGTATATGCCCTTTGATTATCATGCTTAAAGGAAGTATTACATGCAATTATTGAAAAATTCATTTTCTTTTATTTAGAATAAAAAATGCTAAATTATTCTCTTTTCCTCTACAGTACAATTGCTTCTGGAAACCTTTAAAACTTAGGCCAACCTTATTTTGATCTAAAATTGTTATTACAATAAATATGTTCCAATTTTTACATTATTTTTATATCATTTTCATCAAAAACTTTTCATTAAAAAGGCATTTTAAAAAATCATATTTTCATGATGTTTTCATGAAATAGTGATGATCAAATGTTTCAGCCCGGCTGTTATCTGTGGAATTGAAATTTCATGCCTTGCCTTAAAGTGTATATGAGCGCTTGATATAATGTTAAATTGAAGTAAAATTTTTATTTTCTAAGTTTTTTTATTCGAAAAGGTATTGCAACCTGTTTTTAGAGTTTTGAGAATAATACCTTTCGGTTTTATCCAAAATGTTATTCTAACTATAGAAAATTAAAAGCTTTAACTCTATAGTAATGAATAATTAAACAAAGACTTAGCTGTGCTGGGTCATTTTTTTACCTATTCAACATAAATGTTAAAATCAGCGAATTCAAGTATTAATCAAATAATAGTTACTTTATATAAAGTAAATACTAACAGCTTCCTTTCTCAATTTTCCGAATTTCGAGTCAGTTTTGAAAACCAATTTCGATCATAGAATAGAAAATTATAATCTCTATTATTACTCCATTTGAAACAGCTAAATTGATGGAATTTTGTAATTCCGAGACGATGGAAAAATGAATTAGCGATCGATTCTCAAAAGAAACATAGGAGTTTTGTTACCTATATATGATTTATTATTTTCTATCATTTATCTAGCTGTGGGTGAAATTCAAGCAGAAAGGTGTAGTTCCGTAGTCATTGAAACACGAGCAAGAGAATGCCTTAACAGTATGCTCGAACGGCTTATGGATGAACCATCAGAAGCCGAAGCATGCCAGTAAGCTCTTTTTGATCTCTACATAATTCTTATAAAAGTAACGAAAGTCATTTTCAATTCTCATAAGAGAAACCAAACATAATTTAAGGAGAAAGACTTTTTGTAAGAGAAACAATAATCTACCAGACTTCTAGCCCTTGTCATACAGTTGGGTAACTTCTGCAGACAAATCTACATATGCTGTTTCTTTATTTTGCGAACGGTTTTCGAGAATTAAATTTACCACGGCCAATGAAAAAAACATAATTAACTGAAAAGATTTAGAATCAAGTTTCTTCTCTTTGAAAAAATTACGAGACTTCTATAACTTGTCATACAATTTGATGACTTTTTGTGCTTTTGCTTACAGATGGGTAACTTGCTGTTGACAAATCGACACATGCTGATTCTTTATTTTTCGAAAAGTAAAATTACCACCCCCAATAAAAAGAAACGAAACATAATTGCCTTAAAAGATTTATTGCAAAATATACAGTAATACCTTCACTTTTTCTCAACGTAAAAACCAACGAAATACTAACATTTGTCATACTATAGAAATAGTTTTCAAAATCCAGTATAGAAGTCAGCCACCTGGAAATGGAAATAACGAGTCACATTTGACTGCTAGTCTTCGTCCCTAGGAAAATGTTGACAGGTTAGGAATTTCATTAGACGCAAAAACAGGAACAAAAAGTGCAACTTCGTGTACAAAAATAGGTGTATTGCTTCGTGGTAATGTGCTTGGCAGCATAAAACAAATCCCACATCCATAATCATCCACTCTAAAAACCAGATCTTTCTCTCTTCTTGACTTCTATCTGTACTCTAACAGAAAGAAATTTTTGTAAAAGCATCTGTTTCCTACAGACGAAGACGCGTCGTCACATGCAAGGTGACCAAGTGACCATGAATTCCAAGGTGGACCTCAATGATAAGGACCTCTATGATAGCGGACGTTCAAAACTAATTCTATGGTAAATAAACTTTAATATGTCAATGATTCCCAAATTGAAAACAAAAATAGTGCTAATGTAATAGTTTTTGAGATAAATATTTTCAGGCAATTATTTTTATTTCCTTTTATGGGTCTTGGTAAATTTAATATCCGAAATATCTTAATGAAGCAAAGCATCTGTGTGCGTCGATTTACAAAAAAAAATATTTCAGACAGGAAACTAAATTTCAAATCTATATTTTACGTTTCGAAAACTGATTGTCGGAAAACATCGTTTTTTTGTTTTTATTCAATGTAAGAATAAAATATATTAAAGAAATATCATCTGCAGAAGAGAAGGTAGGAAAAGAGTGGACACAAGAATAGTTGTGGGGGGGGGGGACATGATGCGTGAGCAGAGAGTCGTTAGAAAGAGTGTAGTCACATATGAAATCTGTTAAAAAAAAATTAATTTTCAATTTAGTGATGGTACAGATTCTCTATTCTATTAACAAAAACTCTAGTGATTCAAAAGCAAGAAATTTTAAAAGCCTATGCTAGAAACATTACTTTCTATTTCTTGTTTCATTGAAGTCCTATTAAAATTGAGTTATCTCGTTCTATATTTATTTAAAATGAAGAAATAATTTATTTTTCCTTAATCATATATTGCTCAAAAAGTAATTCCATCAATTGAAATTATCTTAAAATTATTATATAAAATTATTAGAAATTATAGCGGAAATAGAAACCAATTAAAGACATATTTTTCATTAAAATTTTTGACTTATAAAATTAATTAAAGAAAAATTGAACCAATGGAGTAGTTTTTATCTAGAGCATAGTGACACTTAAGGTCATATCGAGACACCCAGTAATCTATCGATTTCATCTGGAAAAAAATTTAGATTTGTTTTTAAAACTTGAAGATTTAGGAAAAATTAGAATTCAGTATGAAAATATTTTAACTATTTATTTACTTATTAATTTTTTAGAGTAGCGAGGACTTATAAAAACTGCTTGAGATCAATCGCTGAAGATTGTCTAGATGAGAGTGATAGAGCTCAACTGGAAGACGCACTTCAGGAAATCGACAAAAAATGCCGAGAAACAGGTATGGTGTTAGTAACTTTACTTGAGTGAAAGATGACTTCAGATGTGAATTGCCAAATATATGCATTTATACTAGGAGGCACCACTACTGCTTGCTAACGCTTGTCCGCCCACAGAAATGCTTTAGCAGTTCCTATCATTAGCTTCACTTGGTCATTGAATACATTACTTTCGTCCTGCTTTGTATACTTTTTGAAGACTTTAGCTTAGAAAAAATAATTCATAAAACTTTTTTCTGAACAAAATTCTAAATATATATTACAAATAAAAAAAATAACTAATAAAAATTAGTCATGCAAGAAATTATCTTTGGATAAACAAAATTTTTAGTCGCGTGCAAAATTTTTTTCAATTCTTTAAGAGAAGTCTCGTAATATGGTGATATACGAAACAAGTGAAATTAACATTAACGGGTCAAACCTTTGACAGCTCTCCTGACCAAATTATTACACATTTCCCAGACTGCATTTACCTCTTATACTTTGATGGTCTAGAATCGGAATCCATCGAAAATAAGGTATGTTTATTCAGAGAAAGTTACCTTTTTAGTCTGAATTCTTTTTTTAAGGTATCCGACTACGTTGAAAAGGCAATTTTCGACAAAATGACACAATTTTTTTTAATTGTCTTAAAATATAGCCTACAGTTATACGTTTCTAAAACTGTTCTTATTTTTTCTCTGCGTCAAATATTTAAAAAGTTATGAAGGTTTTAAAGAAGGGTGATAGTCATCTGAAGCTACCGGAAGTGAAGAAAACGAAACCGAAAGCTTGATATTTCTCATATTTCCAGCTTCATTTTAATCAATATCGGTTGTGTTTTTAAATACTTTAAGTTCTAGATGGTAAACCTCAATTAGTTAGTATAAGAAAGCTATAAGCACAGTTTTATTAAAGCATAAGACTCCAAATCTGGTGACATTCTGGTGAAACTTTGTTTATTTTGTCTTTGCTTTTTCCCCGTGTTTTCAAATATATTTTTTGAATTAGAATTGAGTTCTTACATTTTATAAAGTTTATATCTGATTTATGAATTGATATTTGTTTTAGTATGGGTAAAGAAAGAAGTTACAAGCCGCGAAAACGTAAATTTCACGGTAATCAAAATACGTCGAAGCTGAAACTTTCAGAAGATGTGAAAGCTGAAAAAACTGCTAGTGAACTAAAATTGCATAATAAGCAAGAACTTTGTGTTGAAGATTGCAAAAAATTGATACTAGATGATGAAATTTCGGGAAATAGAATTATTGATATTAGTATATTGATTCAAGTATTTTCTATTTTACTTTGTCCAATATGTTCTTCTAGTAACCTTTTCCTTGAGGAAAATTCAAGATTTGGACTCTCTTCGAATTTCACCCTGAAATGCAAAAACTGCTCTTTCATGAAGGGTTTTTGTACTTCGAGAAAGAATAATAAGCTCAACGAAATAAATTCGAAATTCGTGCTAGGTCTACGGCTAATTGGGGCTGGATTTTCTGCTGGTAAAAAACTATGTACCATTTTGAATTTTCCATCATTTCTCTCTAAGAGTGCATTTCGAAAACATGAAGAGAAACTACTAAAGGCCGCAACAACTGTTGCTGAGAAATGTATGATAACAGCTGCTAAAGAAGTTTCAAGAATCAAAAATGACAGTTCATCTATAATAAAAGAGTGTGGAGTCTCTGTTGATGGGACTTGGCAGCGGAGAGGATTTTCTTCTTTAAATGGCTGTGTGACTGCGATTTCTGTGGATACTGGCAAAATATTGGACATGGAAGTACTGTCCCAATATTGTAGATTTTGTAGTATCATAAAAAATTCTTCTGATCATGTTTGTGCAAACCACAGTGGGTCTGCAGGAGCCATGGAGCCTGTTGGAGTCTACCGCATCTTCGAAAGATCAAAAAAAATTCGCGGTTTGAAGTACACGGATTACTATGGGGACGGTGACTCAAAAGCTTTTGACAGTGTGCGAGACATTTACGGAAAAAATTCTGTAAATAAATTGGAGTGTATAGGACATATCCAAAAGAGAGTTGGGTCTCGTTTACGCAAATTGAAAAGTAAACAGAAAGGTTTAGGTGGAAAGGGAAAATTGACGGATGCATTCATAGACAAACTACAAAATTACTACGGAATTGCAATCCGTAGTAATGTGGGAAACCTTGAAAATATGCAATCAGCAGTAATTGCAGCGTTTTTTCACTGCATATCTAATGCTCAATATCCAACACATGGACAGTGCCCCGTTGGAAGTAATAGTTGGTGCAAATTTCAACGGGGTAAATTTTCTGGCAATGATTATGCAGAAAAGTCAAAAGGTCTTCCTCGTGATATAGTTAAAGTTGTTAAGCCTGTTTATATGGAACTGTGCAATCGAACACTACTGAAAAAGTGTCTGCACGGAAAAACTCAGAACGCTAATGAAAGCTTCAACGGTGTCTTGTGGAACATAATTCCAAAATCGACATTCGTTGAGCTTCAAACTCTTCGTTTGGGTGCCAATATATCTGCCATTTTATTCAATGATGGATTTAAAGGTGTTGCATCAATATTAGATGAACTTGGATTATTCCCAAACTCTTATACCCAAGTAGGATGCCAGGGCCTGGATGAAAACCGCATCACAGATTCAAAGCGGCACTCAAACTTACATGCATTAAAACAGCGGAAAATATTACGGGCCAAAAGAAAAAAGAAAATTGTTCATACTGAACTTAAAGAAGGTCCAATGTATGAATCTGGGGGGTTTTCAGATATGTGAAAGTGTATTTTACAGTGCTATATATATATCTAATTTTCAAATGCATTTTTCTCATAATGAAATTTTCAGTAAAATAGTGTCACGAAAACTTGAATTTTTTAAAATGGTTTGTAATTAGATGTCTGAAATTTTTTTCATAGTAATTATAGACCTCTATGAGTGTAATGAACCGGACAAATGTTTCAGTGTTGATTAGAATTTTTTATATGATGATTTTAACAATATAATCAGAATAATTTTTAGTAAATATCGTGTCAGAAAACTTCGAAAGTTCCCTAAATTTTTATTTATAAATATTTCACTTAGATTCCGGTTCATTACACTCTTAATAGTTTGTAGTAGACATATATGTCAACAATTTTGATGTAAGATGAAAATAATTTGACCGAGAGCGTTTTTCCCAATTACAAATTTTTTGCAAAATTTTGCTTAAAATTGACAATATTTTAAAAAAATACTGAACTTAGGTTGCTTTGAATTGTTAATTGTACTATAATGGACTAAAAAATATTGTATTGGCCAAAAATTTCATTTTAAAAGGTACATTTAAAAAAAAGGTGCTTCGAACGTAGTCGGATACCTTAAAATATCGTCTGTACTAATTAATTAACATATTTGAGGTCATCCACTCGAACTATTAAGTCCTGGTCCGTGAAGAACCAATCTCTAGGCCAAAAAATATTCAGTGTGGTCCGCTTCCTTTTTTACGAACCGCTTCTTTTTTACGGATTTAGAATAGTTTTAAATAACTGCATGTTCAATGAAATCGTAATTTGAATAGTGTGATATTACTGACGAAAACATTTTAGTTGTAGTTGAAATGAGGGTTAGAATCTTATTATCGTTTAAAAAAACAAGGAAGTTTCATAGTTTTCCTTTTATTGACGTGAAAAGGCTGGTTAATTTTTAGAAGTTTCCTTTGAAGGGAAGTTTGTCTTACTGTTTGTCCTCCGAGTCGAGTTCAAAATTACGTAAAGGGAATAAAAATTATAAAGATGATTCACGCATCCATTCATTCATCCACAGATCGTAATTTTGACCTGAATCAGAGAATGATCGATCTCCTATCCAGTACCCCCAGAGTCATAGATTTGTTATGGGAACATGGATGACTTTGAGACTCGACAGATTTAGCGTGCATCAGTCACCATTTACTTCACGGGAAGTCTTCGGCCGGCAGGGTTCGAACCCACAAACTCTGGAACATGGGCGCCCTATCGGACAGGCTATCCCGGCCTTTTCAACGGCTAAAATAGTTAAAACGTTAAATGGAGCATGGCATCCTAAATTTATTACTTGGCCCAAATTACCTATAGCAATGATATAAAATGGACCTTCTATGGAATTTATTTACGAGAGTAAGATCTATTTCTCAATTCTTTAAAGAAATGCAAAGCAAAGACGGGATTTGATGAAAGGATCAAGTGAAGTCTTATAAATTACGACAAATATCGGCAGTAAAATTACCTATACAAACCAAACTGCTAGAAAAAATATTTCCAGTGACAATTTGATCAAACTTTATCGTCGTTCAGCGAATTTGAGATGAATTTTTAGGTTCTTTCTTCCTCTGAACTCAGAGACTTGTTAAATTCATTCAATATGACGAGGCAGTCTGAATTTGTAATCAAATGTTGTTTAGTAAGTTGAAACTGTATTTCAACAAGTAAGGAAGCAAACTTTTATCTGTCATAAGTAACAATAAAATGGAATAAGAAAAATCGGACTTTTTCCTTAAATATTAGTTGAACAGCCATAAATGTGAAGTAATCATATGCAGGTTGAAAAGCAAAGCATAGAGAAAGCGAAACCTCCTAGTAAAATAAAACTACAGAATTGACACAACAGTCTGTGGCAACAGTCAAATGGTTGTAATAACGCGGTTAGAATTCTGAGCAAGCCACCTTTACTTCTTAGACAAGCTGATACCCATTTGTTCTTTAAGCCGCCATTAGGAATCGAGCCCTATTCCTCCACTACACATTAAGAAAAAGCCTCCAACTGTATTAAAAAAAAGTTTTATATTTATGCTATTGTTTCATAATTTATTTCAGAAACAAATGAGATTGATGATGAGACAAATGAAGTTTGTAGAGAGAACAATAAAGATTACTTAGTAGGTTGCCTTAGAGAAATTCAAATGAGAGCATTGTCACACTTTTCTCCTCAAAGAAATCCAAATGAAAATGATATCAAGTGCACGTAAGTATACACTATAATTAATTCGTTTGCTTGTAAGAGATAAAAGAGCTATTTCTCTAGAGAACTATTATTTTCAGTACTGTTAGGAAGATATACTAATAATTAACAACTTCATACCTAATTTTTCAAAATGTGAATATTTTGAAGATATTAGTTTGTAAAAGTTATAGAACTTAATTTACGTCGCACTAAAACTGCTCAATTGTTTATTGAGAGGTACTGGAAAAGCTACCCTGAAATACAACCCTGGCTAAGGTAACCTGCCCTGACAAAGCTATCACAACTTTGGTGCTCCTTAGAGTAGATGGCGTCTTGACCAGCGTCCAAAGTCGATCACTTTACGGTAAAACAATTTAACGAGGACCGATGTCACATATTCTCTGTCCTCTCCTAAGCTTATCAAAATAGTCATCAACCCGCTCACTGACCGATACCATTGATGCTTGAACTTGGTAATCATCCGGAGACCTTGACTTACGATCAGTCCACTAAGGGGCGAAGATATCGTTTTATGGTTCGAGTTTTATACAGCTAAGTACGACCAGATACATGTAAGAATTGTACATGTAAGAATTGTACATGTAAGAATTGCACGCGTATATATTTAGTATCAAATAAAAACACCAATTTACATAATACCATTAATACGTATTACTAAATTTAATAATGCATCATTGGTGTCGGTAATAGTAAAAAGATTTTTTATGGTTTTCCTATATGGATAAGTATCTTCTCTGTATTAATTTAGATTCTTAGGAAAAAATTATTTTTATTTCAATTTTTCAAGTTTTAATGTGGCATCATCTATTTAAATGCACGAAGCTCACACAAAATTCATTTGATTTATTTTTATTTAGATAAAAAATTAAAACATGCAAAGGAAAAGAAAAGTATATATTTGTGAGAAAAATGCTCATATTTTACCAAATAGAAGTATTTATTTTTCAAAAATACTTCAATATTTTGCATGTTATGAATATTAATTTCGAAACACATCAGTAAATTACTGCGTTTGAAGAATTTACTCTTATTATAATATGTATATAGGAACAAATTCTAAAAGACTTTTTATTTACCTATATAGGGTATACCACTGGACTGCTGATTGTGTGATTGAGCGCGTAATAGAAAAATGTGGTACTGGAGCAGGTCATGAAACGAGAGAAGCGTTGAGCAATCCTTCAACAGAAATAAAAGAAGCTTGTATTGCTGTAAATCGACCTCTCCAGCTTCTAGCCCCCCGATTTTAAAATGCTCTTTCTGTAGGAAATAGCGAATCGAAATTTGAACGTTTTGGGTTAATATATGTTATTTTTCTATTGTATCCCTTTTATGTATGAAAAAACAGTATCTATGTCAATTGTGCAAAGCAAACTTTAATGTATAACTAATTTCTAAAACATTAAAAAGATAATTGCACATGGTTTCGTTTATATAATATTATAATAAAATAAATCAAAAGCTTTGTTGAGCAGTTTTTATCAATACACTTAAAATAATTTCGCAGTTAAAGTATCAGCTATAAATTTTAAAGAATAAGAACTAAAATGAGAGAGATAAAAAATAGATACCTGGAATGTACTGATAAATACATTCCTCTTTTAAAAAAGCTTTACAATAATTTCTATTAGATGCATGAGGCAAAATAGTAATAAAAAATTCCCGAGAACCAATGAACTTTTCTTCGCACCAAATACTATTTAATCGTAAAGTATCGAAATTAAATGGTATTGGAAACTAATACAGACACAGAAAAAGGATAAAAAAAAACGAGAAAAGGTCTAAAGGTCAAAAAGTTCTATGCATCACCATGGTGCAGTGAAATGCGATTGAAAGATTGACCGCTTGAAGGGTAATATTTTTTTAAGATTGTAATTCTCTTATGCATTCGTAAGCATTCTTTTATCGCTTTTTTCCGAGGTTAAGGTGGTTAAAAGACCAAACTAACAGAGTGCTACAAAGAAGATTACAGGTGGTTCATGCCCAGATTAAAAAAAAAAACTCAGTATATTCCAAGTAAACGTAATTGGCTCATTTTAAAAAGGTCAAACATTCAAAAGACTATTGTTTCTGTATTTGACAAAATATTAACGTCTTTAAAAGAAACTAAGTTCAGTTAAAACACGTGTGAGGGTCTGCTTGGTCGACTGATTTTGCTGTTCCACCAAACTCTCGCTAGCGCTGCGGTAGCAGGTTCGAATCCCGGTGCCCCCCTAGATTCATATTTGTAGTGTGCCTCTCGTTTTTGCAATCTGTTTTTCAACTCGACGCTGGCTAATAAGCTGTATTTAACACAGAAGCCTGCGTATATCAGTAAATAAAATAAGGAAACTACTAAAATAAATAATTAAAATGAAATATGTTTATTAATTTAAAAATTAAATTAAATTAAATTAAATAATAAAATAAAATAAAATAATAAAATAAATAAAATAATGAAATTAAATTAAATAATAAAATTAAATTAAATAATAAAATAAAATAATAAAATAAAATTAAATAATAACATTAAATTAAATAATAAAATTAAATGAAAAACAACGCATCTTTCATGTTCACTCACAATGAAAAAGAAGTGAGCTCACAATGTCTATTGCAAACAACATTTTTTAAACTGAAATTCGTTAGCCTAGTTAAATATTTAAAATTTTAAAACTGGAGGATGCAAATTTCTTTAGTGATGCTTTCTATACTGTTCTTAATGTAATAACAAATACTAATTATTATAATTTATAATCTAAAAATTTCAATTTTTTGTAATGCTTTGAAAATATTCATTTGGAAAACTGACTGAAAGTAATCGAAACCAAATAAACGGTATTTATAATTTATTATCTTAGGTACTTTTTAAAACGCAAAAAGATCGAAATGAAACGGGAATTGGTGTTAGTTTATTCAAAAAGTCTTCATTATAGTGAATTAGTCACAATGCGGGATCCGGGTGTTTCCTTGTTATCTGGGTTGGGTTCAAAATTACAAGGCTATGATTTTGAACAGAACATTGATAGCCACAAATCAATTTTGGGTACATTAAAAAAAATCATGTAATTATAGATCTTATAATTTAACTAAAGTGCTTATTTTTTTAATCTATTTATTTGTTTATTGCAATTTCGTAAAGCTGATGTTCTATGAATATCTTTAGAAGATGGTATCCAGCTGATAGTTAGAGGTTATCTGTATTTTTATAAGAACTACTATAATCCTAACAACAAAGTAGCAGATACTTAGCATTTTCAATTTAGGGATAAAAATATCTTGAATTCAATAGAACTATCTATTATCAGTAATTTAAATTTGGTCAGCAGCAATTATCAGAAAATTCGAATCTAAAATAATTCCTTGAAGTCATAACTACTTCGTTTTTAATAACTATTGGGGACATTTTTTCATTACCTTACAATCTTCTTCTTCAGCACGACAGTCCCTTACAGGCCTTGGCTGCCTCAACCACGCGTAGCCTCCAACACCTCATATCCATAGCGACTTTTTTCCAGTTGTTTATCTTTATTACTTTGAGATCTTTAGTAGTGTCATCCAGCCATCTAGTTAGAGGTCTTCCTCTGGCCCGATATCCCGAAGGATTCGAAAAGGTGGCGATTCGTACTGCATTGTTTTCTGGCGCTCTTTAGATACGGCCAAGTCATCTTAATCTATTGCTTCGGATGACCTGTACTATCTGTGGCTGTCCATACATAGAGTCCATATAATTCAAAGTGCCTTACAATAATTCAATTACCTTACAATAAAGATGCCAAATGTAATTTTAAATTTCGTGCTATCCTTCAGAAGAAAGCTTCAAACGAATATATCTGCTTAAACCTAATCCAAGTTAAAGCTAAATATATATTACTTTGTGAATTCTGAAAACCTACAGTTAAGCTTTGAAGAAGGCTTAAAATAGTTTCTTAATAAAGAGGAGTTGATCGAAGGATGGAATTAGAAGAAACAGGCAAAAGAAGAAAAAGAAAATTCAGGTTTCAATCAAATCAGATGGTCAGCAAAAAAGTCAATTTTATTTAGTTCAGCTTTACTGAAAATTTTGCTGCACTGTTTTTCTGTGACAAGGTAGAAAAAGAGATAAATAAAATAAATTTCCTTGTTATCAGTTTTATGGAGAGAAGAAACAGGACTTAAGAAACATCTTTTTATATCTCGAATTAATTAAAGATAATAGTGAGGTACATATTGCTGTTTTAAATATTAATCACACACAAAATAAAAGACATTACTAATGCTAGAGATAAAATAGAAAAAACAGTGTTCCCTTTTTCTTGCTGCATAGAGAGAATATACGATCACCATTGCTGGATTAAGAATTTAGTGTTGGGATTAAAAACTTTTAAATATCGCTGAATACACGAATTTTATAAATGTGCCCAAAAATTTCTGATTCCCCTAAAAAGTTCTCGAGATAAGGCGCGATAAGGGTTACAATTTTTCGAATGTTTTTCTGACCAGACTGTAGAGGCGTATATTTCTCAGATAACGACTCCCGCTCCCATATTTTGAAATTCAAAAATTGGATTTTGTGGAGAAAAACACATGTTTATTATAAGATAATGCGTCATTGTCTCTGAGTTCATAATTTGAAATATGGCATATAGTTCACAATTTAAAATATCAATTAGCATATTTAAGGTCACCTGTTTAAACCTTAAAGATTAATACTTAGTACGTAAAAATGCAATCATTAAATCAGAAGTTATTCAAGTTGTCACCTTTTTCACACACTGCACTTCTTAAACGTAACTTTGCAAAAGGCCCGATTTTCAACTCTTATTTATTTGAGAAAGTTTGAAGCGAAAAATATTTTTTTAAATGTTTAGTATGCATAAAGTTATGAACTTGAAATAAATTAATAATTAAAAATAAACTTCAACACAATACAATAATTATCAATACAATGCAATATCAGAAGCTATTTTTTATTTACTAATGCTGATAGATATTTATTTAATGAGACGAAAATAATCAACAAATAACAATATAAACAAAGCAAAATCCTCTGTAATTTTTTCCGCATTCATATATTGACTTTTTAAAGAAGTTATTTGTAAATTAACAATAAACTGCAGAAAAATCTGTTAAATTTACTGAAAAAAATTGTCAGCTGTTATGCCAGTGTAAAACTGCTTATTCACTGAAAAGTAACGTTATTTAAGAACGAATGCCTGTTTTTAAGGCAAATGTGTACAGCTGTTTTAACAAAAAAAGAAACTATAGAATAACTATGTCAGCATGGCGGTCGGTATTAACCGATAGCAGAATTTGTGTGACCAGTCAACGCCGGGATTCGAACCCGGGTGACATCATTGAAGAAGAACGCTCTTATTCCTGTGCCACGGCAACTCTATAGTGTTTGGTAACAAAGAAAAGTGTCTTTATCTTAAAGAAAGTGCTCTTAAAGTGTCTCTACCTTAAAATTAATACTTATTATAATCATATTTAAGTAAGGAAAAATTTAAAACTATATTAGCACATCCTCACAAAAACGTCAGTCGATTTAACTTATTGAAAAATTATATTTAAAGACAGATAATAGCCAAGTAAAGTATCAATTTGACAATTAAATTGAATCTCAATTTTATTTATAAAATATCTAAGCATTATAACATTATAAAATAATATCTGAAAAGTAATATTAAATGTTGAAAATAATCGCAAAAATGATTTTAAGAAAGGGCAAAGTTATCTTACGGTAGACAAGACTAGAATTTGAAACGACATTTTTAAATCGTTAATGATTAGGGCAAAAAATAGAGAAAAACTGTTTTGTGAAAAATAGTTTTAAAACATCAATTATTTACTTTAAAATCGTAAGCATTATATTTTTATATATATATCTAAAATAATTCCTTGAAGTCATAACTACTTCGTTTTTAATAACTATTGGGNGGGTGTAAAGCGGAATGTGAATATATATATATATATACATGTGTGTATGCAATCTGTATAACTGAACTTCTATTCAACTTCAATATAATTAATTTATATTTTTTAATTACATTTTTTACAGACATTCGAATAATTTATTCAAAATTTTTATTGAAATTTTGGAATCTGCTGAACCGTGAAGTCGCTAAGTGGAACTTTGTTACCGTACTTCTTAATGATATTGCTTCTTAATGATATCTTAATGATATTGCTGATAATGATATTGCCTGATATTGCTTTCAGTTAGGACGAATGCATGGTTCAATTTAACCTTATTGTTGTTCTGAGGTACCAGTATTACGGTTCAACTCGGAAAAAATTCTTTTAGCCTCATGTTTCAGCTTTTTTAATCAATATCTTAATTATAATAGTATGAAGCGTACAATTAGAAAAAAAGTTGGTAAAATAACCGTACTGTATAGCATATATGGCAGTACTTTTACTTTCGTTACTTGTACCGCCGGTACAAGTAAAAAGTACGTACTTTTACTTGTACTTCGTTACTTTTTAAATTTAGTACTTTTACTTGTACTTTCGTTGCTTTTTTAGGGAAAAAGTACAAGTATTTGTAACGGAAATGTCGAATGAAATCGCTACTTTTTTCTAAAACTCGGTAAGCTTTCAAAAAAAAAATAGTAATTAAATTTAAAAAAATGCTTAGGTTTTTTTAATTTATAAAATTATTGTGCAATTTATATGCATTCACAGTTAACTTCGTGTTTAAATACCTTGATCTTTTAAAATTGTCATTCCCTGAAAGGGAAAAGACGGCTCTTTTGAACTGCGAAAGGTTTCGTGATGTGAAATCGCAGGACGATTTATTGTTTGCTGCAGGTCTGGTACCTTGCATCAAATTTAATTGGTTAGAAGAAAAAGCTAGGGAAGAGGCTACAAAAAAATTGGAAAGAATTGTCCAAGCTGAACACCCTGCTATAAATAATAACGTAACAGAAAGAAAAACAACAGGGATTTTAAATTTTCTAAAGCTGAAAACATCATGCCAATCACTAGCGACAGAAGAATTTATGGCATACATGAGCTCAAATATCGAAACGAAAAGCATGTCAATTTTGAACCGATATCCAATCGTAAAAAAATTATATGTGAAATAAAATACTGCAGTACCTTCTAGTGCTCCCGTGGAGCGTTTATTCAGCGTGGCTAAGCACGTTCTAAAAAATTCTCGCAGCAGACTCAGACACTTTCAAAATGCAATTATTTTGCAAAATGAATAAAAATATTAATTAGAAAGTTATTTTCATTCATTTTCAAATTTTATGCATTTATTTAATACATTTCAAATAAAAAATGTTGGATTTTGTTATTACGTTTTTCAATTTCACTAATAAATACATTTTTACCTAGTACATTTTTTACTAAAATTATGTTTATACCTGACCTTGTCAAACAGCACCCAGTAAAATCTCTAAGAACTTCAGAACTATTTGTGCTATTGAAAACTATTATAATTACTATTTTAACTGTTGAAAACTCGAAGGTATTAATTTAGCCGCTAATACTAAAATTCGTTTAGAAATTTTAATTATTTCGTTAGGCAGAAATGTTCGGAAGATGATTTTCTCGCAGGACTTCAGCATTAGCCATTGTTACAAATAAAACTGTAGACTGTTCTGTTTCAACTTATACCGCACATTCAATTATTTTTTACTAGCTCAAAGATCACAAAGCTATCTGAAACCCCGTGTTTGCTTTGCTTATGTTTGTGCTTTTAAAACGCGTTTCTATAGAGTAAAACAATTTTAAATCAATGGTAATTTAAATAAATAAAAACAATAAACTAAAACTTAAAATCTATAGATAAAATTTCTTTTTCGTGCAAATCCATAAAAAGTTTGATATTAAAATTATACTTGATTTTAAAATTATATTATACGATTATATTATGAAATTATATTATAATATTCTTCCGAATTTAAAAAGAAATTAATGTTCATGACTTTCAAAATTAAAAATAATTAAATAAATAACAGCAGTTTTGCAAAAACATTAAAGAACATAAGAATATTATTCAATGTACTTTCAAAAGTACAACAATTTAAAAGTACAAATGTAAGTAACGATTTAAAAGTACAAATGTACTTTTAAATCGTTACTTTTTTTGTTTAGTACTTGTACTTTTACTTGTACTTTTTACTCGTTATTTTTTAAAATAAGAACTTTTTACTTTTTACTCGTTACTTTCTTTAAAAATACTTGTACTTTTACTCGTTACTTTTTAAAAGTAACGTTGCCATATATGCTGTATAGTAATAATTTTTATAGTAAAAAATTAATTATGATCAATGAAACCAAAATATACAGTATTCAAAGCGTTTATTCAGTAATTTTTTCCTTCATATAATAATGGTTTACTTTAAATTCCGGAGTTCTGATTGCGATATGTTTAATAAACAATACAGAAAGTAATACATAATAATAAACATTAGTTCCGTATGGTAGAGTTGTGACATTTCTGGTAAAAATAAAATATATTACCTCACATTTAATGAAAAATACCAAATTAAAAGGTAACTTTTACCGAATAAATGGCTTTTGTGCCATATTTAAAAATATGATAAAACTACATGATAATACCTTATGAGGGTCAATGAAAATGCACTTGTATTTTTATAGTAGCACAATTTAAGGAATAATACATATTCAAATCTTAACAAATAAAGAAATAGCAATGACTTTTTACTGTTTGCTTCAGAGTAATTATTTATCTATATTATCTATCTATGTTAAAAAATCGTAAATGCGCTGCTGTCACTGTTTTTGATTTTAATCTTTTGTTGAGCATTTTGTTTTACGGCACAAAAACTGTTGAATTTAGAAAGTTATAACAATAAAGGATTGATTAAAAATGTATGATGAAATAGACAAATTTAATATTCGATTCGTGGTTCGGAAATTATTAATTGTTAAACTTTTCATTAAACATAACATGCGAGCCACAATGTCGCAGAAATGCAACTGCATAATTTAAATTTGACTTGCTAAAAAGGACATATCTTTCCATGAACTAAACTTGAGTTTTCTTTTTTAAATTTCATTTTGAACGAAATTTATTACAATTTTAAGTAATTTTTTAGGAGTTTTTTTTTCCACTTAGTTATTTCTTCACGTTTCATTTTGTTCAGCGTGCAGAAACTATAAGACTTTAAAACTTCACATAACGATGGAGCCTAGAAAGAAGCATAGGGTGTAAAGCGGAATGTGAACATTTAAAACTTGATTACTTGTTCGAGACTTATTAACTGTTAAACAAGCTTGTAGAAAAGAATTGCAAAACGAGCTGATCTGCTGCGCTCTGAAAATGCAACTACGGAGTTGAAATTTGTCTTGCTAATAGAGCTGTTCCTCTTTCTCTTTTTCTTTTCCTTTTTTTCAAAATTCTGTTTTGTTTGAAGGTTATTGAAATTTTAAATACTTTTTTAATGAATTTTTCTTAGTCTTTTTTTCTTTAAATATCAATTATTTATTCAATATTTTAAATTTTGTTTTCTTCCTTCGAGATTTTTATTTTATAAGATCACTCTTGAGTTAATGTCAAAAGTAGCAGAAATGGACAGAGAAAGAGAGAAAGAAAGAGATATATTATTAGTTGTCAGATAAAAATCTTAAAATTCATATTGAAATTTTTTGAAATGAAATATATTTTAATGCAAAAGCGATAGCAAAATAGTTCCATATTTAAATATTTGTTAGTCTCGTCAAGTAAAATTACTTCTAATTTTTTTCTTCTTATTGAGTCTCACAGTATATATTTCTTAGGTTATTTTAATTTCAAAAACGGATTATTATCTTTCAAATCTAGCAAATTGTTTATCGGTAACGATTAACATATTAACGAAATGTACTAACATAAAACAGCAATAAAGTATATTTTGTAAACAATATGTTCTTAGTTGAAGACATTGACTTTAAAGAAACAAATGAAGGATGACGAAAGAAAAAATATATAATTGTTGGTTACATTAAATATTTTCTTTGAAATTGATGAAATGTAATCATTATTGCTTTTAAACTATATTAAAAATTTAATCTAGATGAAAAGATTATAATTACCAATAATCGTAGATTTTTTTCATGTAATTGCAACTTATTATTGCTTTTCTGAAACAACTTATACAGCTTTTCTTAAACCTAAATAAATTAACTTATATTAATATCACTCCAGAGTGACACTAACGAATGTTTAGTGAATGAAAAACCAGAAAAAATGTATTGAACTATATATCTTCATATAATTGTAGCTTATTATGGTTTTTCTGCTACAACTTATGCAACTTTAGAAAATTAAGCTTTTTTTAGATCTAAATAATGTAATTTATATTAATTTCACTCTAATGTGTCACTAACGAATGTTTGGTAAATAGGAAACCGGGAAAAATGCATTGAACTCATATTTCCTTAAGAAACATCAATGATTATTTCTTGCACCTCGAATTAAAAAAAAATACTAACAATTAAAATAATCAATATGAACAATTATGTACGCAGTTATTAATTAGAAAATGAATAAAATACTTCACTTTATAGGAAGTAGAAAAAAAATGAATTAATTAGTCAAATAAATCAGACAAATGTCAAGGATTAGCTTATTTATAATTTAATTGAGGAAGCTTGTTTCCGATGTGATCAAGTGGCCCTAATAATTCCTTGATAATAATATAGCTTCCCGTGGCAGGAAAAAAATGTAAATTGAAAATATTTAAAAAAGCATTTATGTGATAAGAAGTTTTTGCTTAACTACCGTATTAAAGCTTCCAAAATTCTACGCTATGTATTCAAAATTTATATTCCTGTTTTTTCTAATTGGTAAGAAAAGTTTCGAAAAATTTCATTACATAGATTTAAATTATGTTACATGAAAAAGTTAATATCTTATTTTAGGTAAATTATCATCAATTTTTTACTTAAGGCAATTCTTTATATTTAAATATTTTCAAATATTGCTTTCATTCATGCAATCAATTAAAATGTGCAATCATTTCTACAGAATTTGTTGCTATTCTGCAAATAACTAAAACAAAAGTACAAAAATGAAAATTCTTAAACTGTTTAAAACTTAACTTGAGTTAAAATATTAAATTGAATTAAAATATTAAATTGAATTGAAATATTAAATTGAATTGAAATATTAAATTGAATTGAAATATTTAATTGAATTAAAATATTAAATTAAATTAAAATATTGAATTGAATTAAAATATTAAATTACTTAATCGGAATGTGATTTTAAATTAATGATATTTAAAATATTTTGGTAGTCATTATCTTTTTTTTAAAAAATGAGTAGCTAATTGGTGCAATATTTCCTGGAAGTGGAAATTTTTACTTCACATAGTACAATCAGGCTGCTATTTAATACTTAAAAATTTATCTAATTAGCGTATAAACCAAAAACGTTGTACCAATTGACTGATCAAGCTACTTAAAAAAGGAACTATTTGCTTATTAGCAAAAATTTATAAGATTTACTGTAATGCCAATATTTATAAGAGAGAAAACATTGCAATCGATTTATTGCGATGTCTCGTTACGCATTCAATTGTTATTTTTTCTGGATATATTTTAATTGATGTTGTTCAATTAATGTTTGTCCTCTTGCTATTAAATGGACAGGTATAATTTTTGATTCCTGCCAATAGATGTTACTGAAGATGTCACAAAATTGATTTCTACCCCTGCCCTTCTGTATACATATTTATATTTAAATCACTGTTAAGGCAGTAATTATGAATAAGCTCATCTTAAAAAGAGCATAAAAATATTTTAAAATAATGTTATGTAAAAACAGGTGAAAAACTGGAAGATGAAAACAAAAAGTAAAAGCTCAGTCGTAGAAGCAATTAACTCCAAATTAGAGAGGCCAAATTATCATCCATCTAGGAGCAAAAGCTTTTCCTTTAATAATGAAGAGCTACAAGAACTGACAACTTATCGCTACAAACGACGATAACCTCCACTATGGGATAAAGCATGCTAAAGAAAAGCGTGTATTGATTAAAATTCTTCTTCGGAGACTTTTTTATGCTTATACAAATTCACTGTAAATTTTATTATCAGTAAAAATTGTGTATGTGCTCCATGCCAATTAGATCAATCTTTTTTATATGTGATTTCAAAGTAAATTTCCCGCGAAATTTTATATTTCTGTTAGATCTGAGTTTTTCAAATTTTTTTGAACATAATTAAAATAAGAAAACAACATGTTTTGGCCCGAAATGTTTTTAAGCATGTTTTTACAATCGATATAATTAAATTTGTTAAGTAATATTCTAAATGTAAATGTCTACAATCATGAAAAGTAATAAATTTTGTTTCAAAATGAAGAATTAATTTCAAATTAGATTTTTCAATTGAGACATTGAATTTTTTTTAAAACATAAAAAGACAAGACGTATTAAGATTTTAAGTCATTATTATTATATAAATAGAATAAATAGAAACAGCAGTTTTATGGGGAGGGGAAGAAACGACGCGTGATAAGTTAATCTATTTAAGTTAACATCTTATTTCAAATCGCATTTTCATAGCATTTATTTAAATAAGTAGTGCATAAATAAGGAATACAATTTAAGAAATATATCCATATATTATTTAATACTAGATAGAAATAGCGTTTTTACACATTTTTGGTTCTTTAAATGTTAAAAAAAGACTAAGCAAATGGAGAGGAATTAGTAAATTTATGCTTGGTTTCAATTCAAGCTTATCTAAAATTGATTCAGGTAGAGGACAGCCTGTTCCTTTCAGTCATTTGTGAGGAATTTTTAAAGAACATTGAAAATTGGTGGAATAGCATCGGGTCTTAATTTATTGTTACCATATTTTCAATTTTTTTCTAGTTGAGATTCTTTAAAATGAGCCTGCGAAAATATTTAGAATACTTTTTTTATTTTCATACTTAAATCACATCACTTTAAAAAAATTTGGAGCTTTCAATTTTTAAACATACTCCCATGAAATTTTCTAACACCAAAACTAATTATTTCAGCAATTAAACACAAGGCCTTCGAAGGAAAAAAAAACAAATATAGGTCCAAAAATACATGAAAGATCACTTATTAAATAGATTTCTTATGTTAAATGTAAACAAATCGCTTAAACTTCAGGCGATATATTACCACAAATAACTAAAAAGCAAGCTTAAATGGGCCAGGATTACTTGATCTTAGTGAAATAAAAAGGAATACAATAAACATATGAACTTTTGAATTATTTGAACGTAATGGTGAAAAAATAACTCTAAATCAAACTTAATAAACAAAGAATCAAACATTGATACATAAATTTTACAAGAACTAGAAAAAATTTTGACACCAATCAGAAATTAAGACATTCGCAACAGTTTTAAAGTTCACTCAGCATTTATAATAATATTTTATAAGTTATAAAAGTACATAACGACATTATTAGGAAAAGTAATATCTGTATAAAAGTGTTATGAATAATTGTAGATATATTAGGGTGTGATTTGCAGCATAAAGCTCTTAATAATTCCGTAATATTTTCCCCAAATAGGTGCAAGACGTACTGAGCAGCTTCCTCATCACTTTGTTTCGACAAAAATGGCATTAGCAACTTTTATTACTTTAATGATCAGAAAAGTGATTAAGCCATGTTAATAGTTTCTTTGACAAAGAATTTGACCATTTCAATTCATTGATAATGCTTACAATTAAGTATCTACTACAACATTATAAAAAGTTACAAGCTTTTAATAAAATTCGGGAGTTTAGAACTGAAAATATCTAGAACACAGGAAACGGTGCAAACTAGAAATTTTTTTAGAAGCCACTGGCCTCGAATATATTCGGGTTTATTTAAAAGAGCTTATCAATGTTATACTTTGTAGAGTAATTTTTTTATTATTATTTTTCTGAAAACTCTTAGAATTTCTTTTTGAAAATTATATTGGTTATTTTAAAATGTTTAACTTTTTAGAAAGAAAATTATGATTTTTTGAAACGTATTCAATAGATTTTAAAATTTTTATAGTACTCATAAAAATACAGTGTAACCACGAAATAGGATATAGAGTATTAGTTGAGTATTTTAGCGGAAAGAAATGAATTCATATATAAATTTTCCCGAATTCAAAATAGATTTTTCAAAAATCGAACTACACTGCTATACAATTGCTAAGAAATAAATGATTTTTGCAAAGTAGCGTTCTTGACAGCCGACCAATATCAGTAAAATTAAATGTAAAGAACGTGATAGAGCAGTACTTGTTATCGGTATAAAAGGCAGTGCACACAATCTCTTGATTCTTTCGAAAATTCATAATGTTAGGTATTTGACTAAAATAGCACCATAAATTGTTGAACTTATTTCTATGAAATTCAGTGTGGTGCTTCAATAATTGTGTGCTAAATGTTAATAACATATCATTTGAGTTCTTTCGATCGCGGATGAGCAGTTAGCCAAATGGAAGCAGGTCAAAATACCATCACTAAGGTCGCAGTATTGTTTAAAAATATTTAAAAAGGTCACATCTCACGATTAAAAGAGACAGCAGAAGGTGGAAATGATATGCGATAGCATGCTGGTGGTCATTGTATGAAAACCACACCTAAATAGCATATATCCCCAGTAGTGAAACGGAACAATAATGTCCCTCCTAGTTACATAGCTGCAGACCTTGCATTAACTACCGGTACACACATTTCTGTCAGAACAATCGCAACTATGGTAGATCCAGACTTGCCGTTTATGGAAAAAAATGTGTGACCACACAAGTACACTGAAGGATCGGACACATTAGAAAGTAAAGAATTTGACCGTATGCCATGGCCCGTGTGCTCCTGAAATCTAAATCTCATAGGATATGCCTAGATTGCCTTTGACAGACGTGCTTCACTAAAAACAAAACCCGTTCCAAACCATGCAATAGCAGAAAACTGCATTGAAGTAGGAGTGGGATATTACTCCGCGAAGACTCTTCGATAGTTTCGCGAGCAGCATAAATAACAGATGCAACGTATGCGTTAGTGTCAGAAAAAATAGCACATCTTACTGAAATACTCATTTCCATTTCATTCTTTCAAGACGACCCATTTTTCATGGTTCATTGGAAATCCTTCAACAAGCATCTTTTTCGTTTTTTAATGAATTATTTTTTAATATGTCAATATTTGAACTATTTTGCATAATAATAAATTGTATCGACTAAATAGGTACGAAGCATTATTTCATCAACCAACATCTATTATTAATTATCCCGAAAAAAGTAACTAATCCGTAGCAATTGTCAAACAGGGTACTTTCTTATCAATATTGTCCCATCAGTATATCTACATTTTAACAATCATATCAATACTTTCCAATTTTATCAATATTTTCCCATTTATCAATATTTTTCCATCAATCAATTTATTTTTTACCATTGAAAATGCACTGCTAACGGCCTATACCTTATTTTGTGGTTATAGTGTACTTTTTTGAGTGAAATGAAAATTTAAAGAAAAATCTAATGTTCTCGACAAATAATAATATTTTTTTAAAAAAATAATTAAAACATCTATTAAAAAAACTTTTAATTTTTAAAAAAATTCGCACCAAAAGTGAGGTCAATTTTTTTATTTTATTATCCTTTAAAATTTTATTTTTTGAAACATATGTACCCTCAGATTATCATGCTGAAAGGAAGAATTACATGGAATTATTGTAAAATCAAGCAATTTCATTTTCTTTTGTCCCGCAGTGGACTGATCGTTAAGACTCCGTTCCCAGCAAATCAACGAAGTCAAGCATCACTGGCTGCGGTCAGTATGCGGGTGGGTGACCACTTGGATCAGTCTGCGTAGGGACCGAGGGTGTGCGGTATTGGTTCTCGTTAAACTGTTCTACCGTAAAGGGCTCGACTTCGAGTGCAGGTCGTCAGGCTACTGAATCAGGGGTGAAAACCGCTCTGCAGAGGATCAAAATTGTGATGGCGTGTCTTCGTATCATTCTCAGGGATGTTTCCCTGACCGTCGCCTATAGCCCATTGTGCAGCTCTAGTGTGACGTAAATGAACTATTACAACAAAATTTTCTTTTATTTAGAATAAAAGATGCTAAATTATTTTCTTTTCCTATACAGAACCATTGCTTCTCGAAACCTTTAAAATTCAAGCCAACCTTATTTTGATCTAATATTATTATTACAATAAATATGTTCCGATTTTTACATTCTCTTTACATTATTTTTTTCGATTCTAAGCTTTCTGCATTCTTTAAGGTTTTTATCGTTAAAAATTTTTCATAAAAAAGTCACTTAAAGGAAAATCATATTTCTCATGGTCTTTTCTTGAAAAAGGGGTGATCAAATGTTTTAGTCCGGCTATTATCTGTAAAATTGAAATTTCAGGCCTTGCTTTAAAATATATATGAAAGCTTGATATAGTGTTAACTTGAGATAAAAAAAAATTTTCAGAATATTTTGATTCGAAGAGGTATTGAAGCCCGTTTTTAGAGTTTTGGAAATAATACCGTTCTGTTTTATTTAAAATATTTTTCTGACTACTGAAAATTAAAAGTTTCAATTTTATAGTATCGAATAATTAAACAAAAATTTAACTGACAATTTCGCAGGGTTATTCAACATGGATGTCATGCTCAGCGATTTCAAGCATTAATTAAATGATAGTTACTTCACATAAACTAAATATTAAGAGCTTTCTTGCCCAGTTTCTAAATTTCGAGTCAGTTTTGAAGACCAATTTTTATCACAGAATAGTAAATATTAATCTCTATTATTAACATTTAAAATATTTTAATGGATGTAATTTTGTGATACCGAAAAGAGGGACAAATGAATTGGCGATCGATTCTTAAAAGAATCATAGAAGTACAGTTACCTCCATATGATTTATTATTTTCTGTCATTCATCCAGCTGTGGGTAAAACTCAAGCGAGAAAGTGTAGTTCCGAAGTCATTGAAACACGAGGACAAGAATGCACTGAGAGTATGCGCGAACTGATTATTACTTACCATCAAAACTTACCATCAAAAGCTGATGATTGCCAGTAAGTCCTTTTTCTCATCTCTTCATAATTCTTATAAAAATAAAGAGAGTCATTCAAAATATAAAGGGAGTCATTTTCACTTCTCATAAGAAAAACCAAACATAATTAACAGAGAATGGCTTTTTTCAAGAAAAACAATAATCTACTAGACTTCTAGTACTCTTGCTTACAATTGGGTAACTTGCTGTTGACAAATCGACGTATGTTGATTCTTTATTTTACACACGTTTTTCGAAAATTAATTTTACCACGACCAATAAAAAGAAGCAATCCATAATTGCCTGAAAAGATTTAGAAAGAAGTTTCTTCTTCATGTAAAAACGACCTGACTTCTAGCACTTGTCATAAGGTTGGAAGACATTTTGTGCGTTTACTTACAGTTGAGGAACTTTCTGTTGACAAATACGCACATGCAGTCTCATTGTTTTACACACGTTTTTCGAAAATTAAATTTACCACGACCAATAAAAAGAAACAATCCATAATTGCCTGAAAAGTTTTAGAAAGAAGTTTCTTCTTCATGTAAAAACGACCTGATTTCTAGCACTTGTCATACAGTTGGATGACGTTTTGTGCTTTTGCTAACAGTTGAGGAACTTGCTGTTGACAAATACACTCATGCTGCTTCTTTATTTTACCAACGTTTTTCGAAAATTAAATTTACCACGACCAATAAAAACACTTGTCATACTGCTGGAAGACTTTTTGTGCTTTTGATTACAGTTGGGTAGCTTGCTGTTGGTAACTTGTTGCTTTATTTTTTGAAAATTAAATTTACGACGACAAATAAAAAGAAACGAAACATAGTTGCTTGAAAAGATTTATTGCAGAAGATACAATAATAGTTTCGCTTCTTCTCAACATAAGAACCAACTAAATAGTAACAGTTGTCATTACATAAAATTAGTTTTCAGTTTATAAGATGTCAGCTGGGAATGGAACCAATGAGTCAAAGTTGACTATTAGACTTCTTTTCTAAGAAAATAATGACAGGTTAAGAAATTCATCAGATTTAAAAACGGGAACAAAAAGGGCAACTTTGGGTACAAAAATAGGTGTATTGCTTCGTGATGCCAGCAGCATAAAACAAATCCCACATCCATAATCATCCATTTTGTACCCCTGATCATGCTCTTCTTGACTTCTAAATGTTCTTGAATGGAAAGAAATCTTCGCCAAGGCATTAGTTTCCTACAGACGAAGACGTGTCGTGACATGCTAGATCCATTCCAAGGTGAACCTCTATGATAAGGACCTCTATGATAGCAGACTTTAAAAACTAATTTTACGGTATAGTAGTTTTAATATGTCGATGATTCCTTTGTTGAGAACAAAAATAGTGCTATATTTCTGTAACAAATATTTTCAGGCAGTTACATTTTATTTATTTCTATGGGTCTTGGTAAATTTATTATCAGAAAAATCTTAATAAAGCAAAGCATCTGTGTGCGTCGATTTACAAAAAAAAAATTTTTCAGACATGAAACTAAATTTCAAATTTATATTTTACGCTTCTTACGTTGTTACGTCTTTTACTTGTTACGTCTTTCTTACGTTGTAAGAAAGAGTGCAGACACATACGAAAAGTGTTTAAAAAAATTAGTCTTCAGTTTAGTGATCGTGCATATTCTTTATTCTGTTAAAAAGAACTCTAGTGATTCGAAGGCAAAAATTTTTATAGGCTTATGATGGAAACATTACTTTCTATTTTTGTTACATTGAGAAATCCTATTAAAATTGAATTATCTCGTTGTACTATATTGATTAAAAACGAAAAAAGTATTTAAAAAAAATTTTTTTATCATATTGCTCAAAAAGTAATCCCAAAAATTGAAATTGCTTTAAAATGATTAGAATTCAATTGTAAAGACAGAAATAGAAACCAATTAAAGACATTTTTTATTAAAAAATATGACTTCCAAAATTAATTAAAGAAAAATTAAACCAATAAATTAGTTTTTATTGGAAGCATAGTGACACTTAAAACCATAATGAGACACCCAGTAATCAATCGATTCCATCTGGAAAAAAATTTATATTTGTTTCTGAAACTTGAAGATTTAGAAAAAAATTGGAAATTAGTATGAAAATATTCAAATTATTTATTTATTTATTATTTTTAGAATAGCGAAGACTACTGAAAACTGTTTGAGATCACTCGCCGATGATTGTCTAGATGAGAGTGAAATAGCTCAACTAGAAAACACATTTCATGCAATAGAAGTCTTAACGCAAAATTGCCCAGAAACAGGTATGGTGTTTCATGACTGTACTTGAGAAAAATTTGTGTCTCATAGATGAGAAAATATACGTCTCATCAGAAAAATATGTGTAGTTTGAAAGATGACTTCATATGACTTCATGTTTGAATGATGACTTCATGTGACTTCATGTTTGAATGATGACTTCTATGAGGCTCCACCCCTGCAAGCTAACGCTCGTTCGCCCCAGAACTGCTTTCGTAGTTCATTTCGAATTGCTTTGCTCGGTCAATTGGATAAATTTTTTTCATCCAGCTTTGCACACTTTTTTGCAGACTTAAGTTTAGAAAAAATAGTTCATAAAACTTTTTTCTCTACAAAACTCAAAATATGTATTAAAAATAATTATTAAAAATTAGTCATGCAAGAAATTATCTTTGTATAAACGAATTTTTTTATTGTGAGCAAAAAATGTTTCAATTCTTTAAAAAAAGTTCTCGAAATATGGTGAATTAAGAAAAAAGCAAAATTAGCATTAACGGATCAAACCTTTGACCATTCTTCTGGCCGAATTCATAGGACCATATTTTCCAGAATGCGGATACCTCTTATACTTTGCCGGTTTGGAAGAGAAAGTATGTTTTTGAGTCTGAATTCGTTTCTTAAAGTATTAATTAGCATATTTGAGGTCCCCCCTCGAACCATTAAGAATGAGTCCTAGAACGAGAAGATCCGATTATTAGCTCAAAATATATTCGGGGTGGTCCATTTTTTCTGGTACATTGCACTGTAAAAATATTTTTACATTGTAATTTGTATTTATTAATATTGAGAACAGAAATCTATGGTACTTATTACGGAGAGAATAATTTTATAATACTGTTGGTAAAAATTTTAGCATTGGAAGATTTTCATGTTTTTCTTATCATGTAACTCAAATGCCGTGTAATTGCTATAAAACAAAAAATACCCAGCATGAAAATGAATTTATATTAAAACTTAAAAAAAGTTAATTTTATTTGCTCTAAAAAGATATCCCATGTGTGAAGGATCATCCCTCATTATTTGTTTTTCTGGTCTTTATTAAAAACCTTAATCATCTCGGCAGCACTGTTTTTTCCTGTAATAATTTATGGCGTTAGTAGAGATCCTGTAATAGTTCACTTTTTTTTATATTATCATAAAAAATTACTTCAGTAGATACTTCATTCACTCAACAAAGAAAACTGATCTCGTGTGATATTTTACACATGATAACTTAAGTTTTTCTTTTCTGTATGTGTAAGATTTTTAAACTTACTTAATCGTTTTGTTTCATTTATAGACTTTAAGTCCCAAATTTATAGTCATGTTGTTCCTAAAGAATTGTTGAACGTGAAAATAGTAAGCTGGAAGCAGATTTTTTTAGTGATTTTGAATACAATACAAGCGTTAATGTGAAAGGCAATGTGAAGGGAAAATAAAGAGATATTCACAGAATGTAGAAAATCAATCACACAATTTAATTGATACTTTACATTTCAGTCTTCTTTATATTTTTGTCACATAAGCATAAAAATTATATTGACTGAGAATAGCAATTTAATTTTTTTAAGAAATCAGTATTATATATATATATATATANCTTACATTTTTGTGGATTCTGAAAATAAATATGAGAGATGGTCTTAACGGAAAATCTTGTATGTACAAGGAAAACTGGTAATAAATATATTGCGAAATGCACAATAAGTACCTATTAAATTTGTAAGAGGCCCCGCAATATTATTTAAAATTACTGGAATAATAATAATAATAATAATTTTAATGAAATATGTGTTCGTAACTGTTATTATTCACTTTATATATATATATATCCGTTATAGTTGATTCAGAGTTAACTGATAGTTAACTGATACATCTAAGGTGTAATCAGTTTTTAGAACTCTCCCTCTCTATATCTTAAGGACAAATCGCTCTTCTAATTGAGGTCAAACTTAGGTCAAGAATTTTCTGGAAGAATTTACTGGAACATTTTTTTTGTAACGGACACTTTTGTTTGCTGACCTCTAGAAAGTTTGGAAGCGTACAAACTATAATACCGAAGATTAAAAGATGAAAAAATTAGCTCATAGCTTACATGGCGAGAAAAACTTAAAATTAGGATTGAAATGGAAGTTAAAAAAGTAAAAATGCTCAAATGAGTATTGGGTAACAAAAGTGGTAGAAGGAAAAAATGTGTGATGAAAAACATCACAGAGATAATTCGCGATCTCAACGCTAGAGAATGCCCTCTAGCGGGAGCATAAAAATATCAGGCACTTATTTATTAAGTTTTCCTTTAGTTCCTTCAGAATCAATTTCAGAGTTAGACTCCATTTTCAAGGCGGCAAACAAGAAGCAAAGTTTCTCGAGAGCCAAAGAACTTGATAAACTCTCCAGAACATTTGTTAATATTTCGCAACTTCTGCGGCGGTGGCGTTAGTACGTAAATACCAAAAATTCGGCAGGAATTCAACTATTCTGTTTTTAAGTTACATATCGAAATTCATATTGAGATCTAGCAATTATAAAATTTCATTGCGTGGTAAGTCATCTTAAAGTAATGAAGGGATAATCTGTGTACATATTATTTGAGAAGAAAGTTTACAGATGAAGTAAATATTATTTTGGAATTCTCCGGCTTTATAAAGCGGGTAAGTGTTATAATTAATAAATTGAAAAATTTTACTTGCAAATATTTTTTTTCTTATTTGATGATAATTTTCTGTAGAATGGTTTTCTACTTCCGATTATAAATTTTAAAAAATAAAAAAAAACATGTAAGTTTTTTTTAATGTGAGGAATTTTTAAAATTGTTTTTTTTTTTTCGTAAGCATTCCTTATTTTGCGTTTTTTAGTTTCTAAATAATGATTTTTATTAAAACTTAAAATTTTTTGATAAAAATTTTTATCAAAAAACATTTTTAACAAGATTAAATTATTTAAAATTATGAGGCTTATGTATACTTTTTGCTTATTTTAATGTTTGAAGTAATATGATTATGGAACGTAAAATATTTATAGGCGTTTCAAATTATATTATTAAATTTAGTATAACTATTTCTCAGGCGTTAGGTTTTAACTCTAACAAGGAGATACATATTTTTTTCCATCTATTTACAAATATTTTTCCGATGTGTCTTGGATGTTCTTTCTCTAAAAAAAAAACGAGATACCATTTTATTTTCGTTGGCATAAGAAAGAATATCAAACATTTTTCACTTTTAAATTTAATACGCCACAATAAATAAGGAAGGTTACAATGCTACACGCTACATTACAGACGTCTCCAGAGTAACTGAATGACTGTTCATGTATAAATCGCGGATATACGTCTCATACAACAAAGCCCCCTATAGTTCGTTGAGATCGCGAATACAGAAAAAGATAAAGAAAACTTAATTGGTAATGGTAGAAAATGCTGAATCTTTGTATGACGGCGAATTGCTTAGCGCCTGCTGGGATAACCATAAAAAGAATTTGTGCTTTAATTTCCAGTTCATCCGAATATTTTCTCACAGTTAACCAATCTTAATGGCACGATTTCATATAATCTGAGGAAAGAAATCTTAAAAATATTTGATAAATAAAGTTTGTTGAAACAGTGTAAATACTTCCATCCACTGTAGGAATGGAAAATTTTTATGAAGGCTGCTCCGTGAAAACTTCCCTCAATAAAAATTTAAGAATCCTTATAGAAATGATAACGAAAAAATATGTCCATTTAGAGTCTCAAATTACTATTAAAAAAAATAATCGAAATCACCAATCAAATCGCAGTAAAAGAAAGTGAATGTAATAAACAACAAGTCTGGTTTGATTGCGGCTGGAAGCAAAGAGGATTTGCAAAATGAGTGTTAGTTTCAATTCAAGTTTCAACCTCCATTTAAACCTATTACGATGTTTTGTCACATTCACCTACTTTTACAAAAAATCATCAGA
This sequence comes from Parasteatoda tepidariorum, assembly GCF_043381705.1. Lineage (NCBI taxonomy): Eukaryota > Metazoa > Arthropoda > Arachnida > Araneae > Theridiidae > Parasteatoda > Parasteatoda tepidariorum. Next base: position 31,006,456 of record NC_092210.1, read on the forward strand.
TTTAGATCGTGTTTTCGTTTATTCCTAGTTTAAATGTTAATTTGCTATCCCCAATGTATATGTTTTTTTGCTTACATTTTTGTGGATTCTGAAAATAAATATGAGAGATGGTCTTAACGGAAAATCTTGTATGTACAAGGAAAACTGGTAATAAATATATTGCGAAATGCACAATAAGTACCTATTAAATTTGTAAGAGGCCCCGCAATATTATTTAAAATTACTGGAATAATAATAATAATAATAATTTTAATGAAATATGTGTTCGTAACTGTTATTATTCACTTCATCATCTCATTCTTATCTCATTTACATATTTTAAAATAAATATTAGATTTTTTTAAATAAATGTCATTTATTGAATCCACTATGCCGCTCTCTGGAGTTTTTAAGTGGAACCTTTCAAGGGTTAAATAGTTAAAAAGGTTAAATGGATAGCATGGAGTCCTAAATTTAATTCTTGGCCGAAATATATCTATGGAAATGATATAAAATGGACCTTCTATGGAATTTGTTTTCGAGGGAAAGATCTATTTCACGATAGTACTTTAAAGAATTGCGAAGTAAAGACGGGCTTTGATGAAAGGATTAAGTTAAGTCTTATAAATTACGACAAATATCGGCAGTAAAATTTCCTGTACAAACCAAACTGCTACGAAAGATTATTTCTAGTGACAATTTAAACAACTTAGTAGTCGTTGAGTTGAATTTGAGAATTTGAGAGGAATTTTTAGGTTTTTTCTTCCTCTGACTTGTGACTTGTTAATTTTATTCAAGATGACGAGGTAGCATGTTTTTGCTATTAAAAGTTGTTTAGTAGGTTGTAACCATATTACGTAAAATCTTATATAAAAATCTCTTGTCACAGTTTTAGTGGCTGTTTCACATTCCGTCATCGTTCACGGCGCTCCATGCCTCTTATGCCCCATGCCTCCATGCCTCTCACTCATATACCACACTTACAATAAATAAGATAAATTTTCATACTCTAGAAATAATTCATATGGCGAAACAACGTTTGCTCGGTCAGCTAGTCTATATATATAAAAATCTCTTGTCACAGTTTCAGTGTTTATACTCCTTCGAAACGACCTGACCGATTTTGATGAAATTTTGTATGTATATTCAGTAGGTCTGAGAATAAGTTTATAACTAATTTTTTTTAATTTTTTGGTCGGATTTAACGTATATTTTAAATATATCTTTATTTAATCGTCTTTGACTAGACATAGAAACATGATAAATCAGAAACAATATTCACGCACGTTGCAACAAGTCACATCTAACTCTAATACTTATGCTCGCCCTTAAAAGAAGAGTATCAAATATATTTGCAAGTATGTGAATAGAGGCAGTGATATGGCAGTATTTCGAGTTGAAAATACCAATGTGACTGCTCTTCCAGTGAATAACAACGATGAAATAACGCTGTACCTTATTGACCGGTACATCAGCTCCAATAAAGCTGTTTGGCGTATCTTTGGTGTCCCAATTCGTGAACGGGATCCAACCGTTATTCGTTTAGCCGTCCATCTTGAAAACTGTCAGAGCGTATATTTAACGAACTAGACAACGATTGACTGAGCTATAAATCCACCAAAAACTACTCACCGAATTTTTTGAATAGAGTAATCGTGTGGATATTTTGGTGCCTTTGCATAGACATTACTCTACTTAAAAGTACCACACTATTTCACAAGGGATCAAACAAAAAAATGAACACCCTGCAAGCAAGTCACACCGGTTGATGCATGTCCCGGTTTATTCAAATCAAACGCCTTGGGGAGAGTATTTACAGTCAACCCAAGGCAGACTGAGTGCTTTTATTTTCGACTGTTGTTGGTTAATGTCACCGGCTAATTGTCATTTCAAGATATACGTAAAGTCGATGGACATCAGCATCCATCGTATGCATGTCTTGCACTCGGCTTGCTGGAAGACGACAACCAGTGGGAATGTATGCTTGCTGAAACTGTACTGCAAAGCAAATTCGTCTACTATTTGCTATAGTATTAACTACGCGTTTCCCGGCCCGTATAGAAACGTTATGGGGTAATCACAAAGATTCGATGACTGATGATATACGGTATCAACATAGCACTCGTTGTAACGATCTAACGATAGCATTCAGTCATGCTATGTACAATGAATATTATTGCCAACTTGCCACTCAGTCATTTCGGTATGCTTTCGCCAAATCGAAGTGCATCTGATTTATTAAACTCTGACATGAGTCGTGAACTTCATTACAATATGATAGAAATGACAGCGATTGTTACTCGCAATGCTCCACTAATGAATGAGGAACAAAGGAACATTTATGACCGCATTATGCTCGCAGTTTCGGCAGGATAGGGTGGATTTCTTTTTCAGATGTACCAGGTGGAACTGGCAAAGCATTTATTATTTTGCTAATTCTTGATGAAATACGATCAAATAATGGCATCACGTTGGCCGTTTCATCATCTGTCATTGCGGCAACTTTATTGGATGTAGGCAGAACAGCTGATTCAGTATTTAAGCTGCCACTAAATATTCAAAACACGCCAGATGCAGTGTGCAACATAAAGAAGCAATCGTCTATGGCCATAGTGTTGAAACACTGCCAAATTATCATCTGGGATGAATGCACTATGGCACACAAACATTCGTTTGAGGCGTTGAACAGGACATTGAAAGATAGGAAAAACAATGGCAAATTATTTGACGGCACTGTGTTACTCCTTTCAGGTAATTTCAGACAAACACTTCCCGTCATTCCGCGTTAAACGTACGCTGATGAGATCAATGCTTGCTTAAAATCATCTCCACTGTGGCGCAATGTTGAAAAACTTCAACTAAAAGTAAATATGCGCGTCCAAATGCTTCAAGATCCATCTGCTGAAGCATTCTCACAACAATTGTTAAATATATCTGTGATGGAAAAGTTACTAAGGATGAGACTGGATGCATAAAATTACCGGACGATTTCACAATCATTGATTCACAAGATGCTCTCATTAACCTAATATTTCTCGATGTACACACGCAATACATTCATCATGAGTGGCTGGCAGAAAGGGCAATTTTAGCAGCAAAAAATGTGGACGTTAACGAATTGAATCTGAAGATACAACAGTTATTGCCAGGTAACTTGGTGACATATAAATCCGTTAATGCAGTTTGCGATCCCATTGAAGATGCAAAACTCATTGGATTTACTAGGCATACCACCGCATAATTTAGTACTCAAAGTTCCGTCTCCGGAAGTCCGTTCCGTTCCGTCAAAGTTGCATCTCCGGTTATTTTGCTCCGTAATTTGAACCCACCACGGCTGTGCAACATCACGCTATTAGTTGTCAAAAAATTAATGAACAACGTTATCGAAGTCATTACTTTTAATGACAAATTCTGGGGTGAAAGTATATTGCTTCCACGAATCTCTATTATACCCTTTGCCAATTTAATTTAAACGCATTCAGTTCCCCATTAGATTGGCATTTTCAATGACAAAGCCAAACAATGTGTTTGTGTGTTAGCTAAAGAAGGCCAAAAAAGATTGTACACTCCATTTCACTAAGAGATTAATATTGTTGATTAATATAATCAGAATTCATTGTATATATAACTTACAAAAAAAAGTTACAATAAATTGAAAAATCTATTATTTGGTGTGTTGTTATTTTCACATTCCGTCATCGTTCTTAGCGCTCCATGCCTCTTCCACTCATATACCACATACGCACACACTTACAATATATAGGATAGGTATATATATATAAGCTGAAATATTGAGAAAATATGGAAAAAAATAAAAAAATAAAGACTAGAGAAGAAAATTATTAAAGATAATTTTTCAAAAGTATTTAAAACAATATAATTTCTGATATCAAAAAAAAAAAAAAAACGAATTAAAATCAGGAAAACAAAATATGGAAAAGATATCTCTTCATCAGCCCACATGATTTATTGTGCTATATATATATATATATATATTATATATTAGAGTTTTGAGAATAATACCTTTCTGTTTTATCTAAAACTAGGGGGCTGCGCCCCCTGCTCGTTAACGCTCGCCAACCCCCGAAAATTGCTACGCAATCTTATATGATTTGCTTCGCAAACCAAGACCGCTTCGCTCGCTACTAACTTAGGTACATTGCAAATGTACAAAATTCTAAGAATTCAAAACAATCATTCAAATTCATATAAAAACTTTTTTTTAAAAACTTTTTTTTAAAATCTTTTTGGTAAATACTAAGTCATTGAAGTAAATTTGATTTCAAATAAATGACATGTAATTCATGAAACCTATTAGAAATGTGCTATAGTATGATTTGTGATATAAATCAAAAATCGTCAAATAAATTCGTAATATATAAATTCGTGAAAAAAAGCGCTTTCGACAAAATACTAAAATAGAGATCTATCGACAAAAACTACTCACTTCTGTCTAGCTTAATATTATGAGTTTGCCGCAGCTGATGCTCTCTGGTTATTTCATTTTTCGTTTTTAAAAGTGCTATATGTTGAGCCACCTCAGCTAGATTTGGCATGTGACATTTTTAGCGGCAATTATTGGTCGATTCGCCGTGTAAGAGAAATAGTAACGTAAACAAAACAAAGCAAACGTTGTTACCGGCGGAAAAGAAATACCACCAAAATTTGGGAGAAACGTAAGAGAATTATATATATTCGATATTATTCTGACGAAAATTAAAAGCTTCAACTTTATAGTAATAAATAATCAAACTAGAACTTAGCTGACAGTTGCGCAGGGTTATTTTTTTTACTTATTCAACATAAATGTTAAAATCAGCGAATTTAAGCATTAATCAAATGACAGTTACTTCAAATAAAATAAATATTAACAGCTTCCTTTACAATTTTCCAAATTTTGAGTCAGTTTTCAAAACCAATTTTCATCATAGAATAGAAAATATTAATCTCTATTATTACTCCAATTGAAACAGCTTAGTGGATGGAATTTTGTAATTCCGAGAAGATGGAAAAATGAATAAGAGATCGAATCTCAAAAGAAACATGGGAATTTAGTTACCTAAATATGATTTATTATTTTCTATCATTTATCTAGCTGTGGGTAAAATTCAAGCAGAAAGGTGCAGTACCGAAGTCATTGAAACACGAAAAGAAGAATGCATTGAAAACATGCTCAAACGGCTTAAAAAAGAACGAACAGAGGCCGAAGTATGCCAGTAAGCTCTCTTTCTCATCTCTATATAATTCTTATAAAAATAAAGAAAGTCATTTTCACTTCTCGTAAGAGAAACCAAATATAATTTCTAGAGAAACACTTTTGGTAAGAGGAGCAATAATCTCATACCTGCCAACTCTTCCGGATTTTCCGGAAGATTTTATTTTCATATTTAAAGTGGTAGTAAGTATATACTATTTTTCCTTTTATAAACTTAATTTTTAGATGATTTTGATCACCACTATTCTTACAAAAATTAAGCACATATATTAATATGCGTTACTATCATGGTTGTTAACATAAGTTTTCTCAAAAACAACGTATTTTTTTACTTAAAATTGAAGTTTTAATTCCATTTTAATACCACTGGGAAAAATGATAATGGAAGGGATTAAAAGTTGGCAGGTATGTAATCTACCAGACTTCTAGCCCTTGTCATACAGTTGGGTAACTTGCTGTTGACAAATCTACGTATGCTGATTCTTTACTTTACGAAAGTTCATCGAAATTTAAATTTACCACGACCAATAAAAAGAAACAAAATTACCTGAAGAGATTTAGAATCAAGTTTCATCTTTATGTAAAAATGACTGGACTTCTAGCACTTGTCATACAATTGGATGACTTTTTTTGCTTTTGCTTACAGTTGGGTAACTTACTGTTGACAAATCGACACAAGCTGATTCTTTATTATACGAAAGTTTATCTAAAATTAAATTTACCACGACCAATAAAAAGAAAGAATCCATAATTGCCAACGAGTCACATTTGACTGTTAGTTTTCGTCCCTAGGAAAATGATGACAGGTTAGGAATTTCATCAGACGCTAAAACAGGAATAAAAAGTGCAACTTCGTGTACAAAAGTAGGTGCACTGCTTCGGGGTAATGTGCTCGGCAGCATAAAACAAATCCCACATCCATAATCATCCATTTTATACCCCTGATCTTTCTCTTCTTGACTTCTATATGTTCTTGAATGGAAAGAAATTTTTGCCAAGGCATCAGTTTTCTACAGACGAAGACGTGTCGTGACATGCTAGATCCATTCCAAGATAGACCTCTATGATAAGAACCTTTATGATAGCGGACGTTAGAAACTAATTCTATGGTATAGTATTTTTAACATGTCGATGATTCCTAAGTTTAGAACAAAAATAGTGCTATATTTTTTGTAATAAATATTTTCAGGCAATTATTTTTTATTTCCTTTTATGGGTCTTGGTAAATTTAATATCCGAAATATCTTAATGAAGCAAAGCATCTGTGTGCGTCAATTTATAAACTAAAACATTTCAAACATGAATCTAAGTTTCAAATGTATAATTTACGTTTCGAAAACTGATTATCGGAAAACATTGTTTTTTTGTTGTTGTTTTTTTTAATGTAAGAATAAAACATATTAAAGAAATAAAATCTGCTGAAGAGAAGGTAGGAAGAGAGTTTACACAAGAATAGTTGGGGGGGGGGCATGACGCTTGTGCAGAGAGTCGTAAAAAAGAGTGCAGTCACAAATGATAACTGTTAAAAAAATTTTGTTTTCAATTTAGTGATCGTGCATATTCTCTATTCTATTAAAAAAAACTCTAGTGATTCGAAAGCAAGAAATTTTAAAAGCCTATGCTAGAAACATTGCTTTCTATTTCTTGTTTCTTTGAAGTCGTATTAAAATTGAGTTATCTCGTTGTATATTGATTAAAAACGAAAAAGTAATTTTAATTTTTTTCAATCAAAGTCATTTTGTTCAATCAAATATGTTCCTCAAAAAGTAATTCCAAAAATTGAAATTGTCTTAAAATTATTAGAATTCATTTAAGAAGGCGGAAAAAGAAACTGATTAAAGGCTAATATTTTTTAATAAAAAATATGACTTCTAAACTTAATTAAAGAAAAATTGAACCTATTAAGTAGTTTTTATCTGAAGCATAGTGACATAGTAACACTTAAGGCCATATTGAGACACCCAGTAATCAATCGATTTCATCATTAAAAAAAATTATATTTGTCTTTAAAACTTGAGATTTAGAACAAAATTGGATTTCAGCATGAAAATATTTTAATTTTTTAATTATTTATTATTTTTTTAGAATGGCGAGGACTGGTAATAGCTGTTTGAGATCACTCGCTGAAGATTGTCTAGATGAGAGTGATATAGCTCAACTAGACGACGCACTCCAGAAAATCGACAAAAAATGCCGAAAAACAGGTATGGTGTTAATAACTGTACATGAGTACAGTTTGAATGATGACTTCACGTGTGAATTAACAAATATATGCATTAATACTAGGAGGCACCACCATTGCTTGCTAACGCTCGTCCACCCCCAGAACTGCTCTTTCAGTTCCTTTCGGATTGCTTCACTAGGTCATTGGATACATTACTTTCGTCCTGCTTTGTATACTTTTTTAAAGACTAAAGTTTAGAAATTTTAGAAAGAATAATTCATAAAACTTTTTTCTGTTCAAAATTTTAAATATATATAAAATAAAAAATAATTATTGAAAATTAATCATGCAAGAAATTATCTTTAGATAAGCAAAATTTTTAATTTTTACAAAATTTTTTCAATTCATTTAAAGATGTCTCGTAATATGGTGAAACACGAAAAAGGTGAAATTGGCATTAACGGGTCAAACCTTTGACAACTCTCCTAACCAAATTAATTACATATTTCCTAGATAGCAGTTACCTCTTATATTTTGATGGTCTGGAATCCGAATCGGTCGAAAATAAGGTATGTTTATTCAAAGAAAGTACGTTTTTGAGTCTGAATTCGTTTCTTAAAATATCGTCTGTACTTATTAATTAGCATATTTGAGATCATTCCCTCGAACTATTGAGATGAAGTCCTAGTCCTTGATAAACCTTGAATTCAGTGTGGTCCGCCTCTTTTTTACGATCTGTACATACATACGTGATGTTTATATTTAAATAAAATTTATAATAGTTTTAAATAAATGCATGTTTAATGAAATCGCAATTTGAATAGTGTGATATTACTGACAAAAGCATTTTTAGTTGTAGTTGAAATGAGGGTTAGAATCTTATTATCGTTAAGAAATTTTCATTGTTTTCCTTTTATTGATGTGAGGAAGGTGGTTAATTTTTAGAAGTTTTCATTAAAGAAAAGTTTGTCTAACTGTTTGTCTGCCGTGCCGAGTTCAAAATTAAGTTAAAGGAATAAAAATTGTGAGGGTGGTACAGACAGGAATACGATAAAATTTCATTCTCTCATGTTACCAATTTATTGTAAGTTGCTAAAATTAAATTATTTGATATTGCAACAAACGCAATACGTTTCTTTATAAATATGTAAAAATCGTAGAAAAATCGAACATAGACAATAAGATTAAATGCTCTGCCAATTACGAAATATCCAATATTTTGACATTGTAATTTGAAATTATTAATATTGGAACAGAAATCCATGGTACCTATTACGGAGAGTATGTTTTTATAAAACTGTCGGTAAAAATCTTAGCGTTGAAAGATTTTCTTGTTTTTCTCATCATGTAACTCAAATGCGGTGTAAGAAAAATGCAGTGTCAAATGCGGTCAATACGGTGTAAAAACCAAAAAATTACCCAGCATGAAAACAAGTTTATTTTAAAACTCAAATCGAAAGTTAATATTATCTGCTCTAAAAAGGTATTCATGTAAGAAAAATCACCCCTGATTAATTATTTTTCTTGTGTTTATTAAGAAACTTAATGATCTCGACAGCACTGATTTTTCCTGTAATAATTTATGGCGTTAGTAAAGATCCTGTAATAGTTCGCTTTTGTTAAATTATCTTTAAAAAATTACTATATTAAGAACTCCGCAAAGAAAACTGATCTAGTGTGATATTTTACTCATGATAATTTAAGTTTTTCTTTTCTGTAAGTATAAGATTTTTAAACTTGCTTAATCATTTTATTTCATTTATGGACTTAAAGCCGAAATCTATAGCCTTACTGTTCTCAGAGAACTATTGAACGTGAAAAAAATACGCTAGATGGTGATTTGGAATACAATATAAGCGTTAATGTAAAAGACAATATAAAAGGAAATGAAAGAGAAGCTAGATTCACAGAATGTAGAAAATCAACCACACAATTTCATTGATACTTTCCACTTCAGTCTTTATATTTTTGTCACATAAGCATAAAAATTAAAATTACTTTGACTGGGAATAGCACATTAATCTTTAAAAAAATCAGTATCAAATATATGTATGTATATATATATANTAAATATATATATATATATATTCGAGGCCGTTCACTGGAATTAAGTGAAACCTTTCAAGGGTTGTTGTTGTTTTTGCCGTTGTTTGTAATGACACTTTCTGCACGGGCAAGCCTGCGTGGTGAAGCCGAGTAATTTTAAGACAGAGAGTGCGTTTCTTGTTTTTCAGTGGAGTCATCCTATGGTCAAGAATTCGTCTTCAGTCACACACACGTCACAGCACTTTTTATAGGGCGGACTCATTCACACATCCATTCATTCATCCTCACATCGTAATTTTGACCTGAATCAGAGAATGATCGATCTCCAATCCAGTACCCCAGAGATTTTGATTTACTATGGGAACATGGAGGACTTTGAGTCTCGACAGATTTTACGTGCATCAGTCACCGTTTACTACACGGGGAGTCTTCCACAGGTGGGGTTCGAATCCACGAACCCTCGGACATGGGCCCAATGCCCTATCGACAAGACTATCCCTGCCTTCTCAAGGATTAAAAAAGTTAAAACGCTAAATGGAGCATGGCATCCTAAATTTATTACTTGGCCCAAATTTATCTATAGCAATAATATAAAATGGACTTTCGATGAACTTTGTTTACGAGAGAAAGATCTATTTCTGAATAGTACTTATAGAATTGCAAAGCAAAGACAGACAGCTCTTGGTGAAAGGATCAAGTGAAGTTTTATAAATTACGACATATATCGGCAGTAAAATTTCCTGTACAAACCAAACTGCTGTTAAAAAATATTTCCAATGACAATTTTATCAAACTTAGTCGTCGTTCAGCGAATTTGGGATGAATTTTTAGGTTCTTTCTTCCTCTGCACTTAGAGACTTGTTAATTTCATTCAAGATGACGAGGTAGTCTGATTTCGTAATTAAAAGTTGTTTAGTAAGTTGAAACCATATTGCATTAAATAAGGAGGTAAACTTTTATGTGTCATAGGTAACAATAAAATAGAATAAGAAAAATCGGACAAATTTTCTTTTTCCTTAAATATTAGTTTAACAGCCATAAATGTGAAGTAATCATGCAGGCTGAAAAGCAAAGCATAGAAAAAGCGGAACCTCCTAGTAAAATATAACTACATAATTGACAAAAAAGTGTGTGACTGGTGTGTCATGCAGGTTAAGTCTCCAGAGTGTCGTGACCAGTTGTATGGTTGTGATAACGTGTTTAGAATTGTGAGCAAACCACCTTCTCAGACAACCTATTTTGCTTCTATATAACCAGATACCTATTTGTTCTTTATTCCGCCATAAGGAATCGTGTCCCATTCCTTCACTATATATTAAGAAAAGGCCTCCAAGTGTATTAAAAAAAGTTTATATTTATGATGTTGTTTCATTAATTATTTCAGAAACAAATGAGCCTGATGATGAGACAAATAAAGCTTGTTTAGAGGACAAAAAAGATTACATACTTGGTTGCCTTGGAGAAAATCAAATGAGAGCATTGTCACACTTTTCTCCTCAAAAAAATCCAAATGAAAATGATGTCAAGTGCACGTAAGTATACACTATACGCGTATTTGAAAATCCGATTACTTGTTAGAGATATAAGGGCTATTTTTCTAGAGAACTATTGCTTTCAGAACAGTTAGGAAGATATACTAATAATTAACAAATTCATACTTAGTTTGTCAAAATATGAATATTTTGAAGATATCGGTTAGTAAAAGTTATAGAACTTAATTTATGGCGCACTAAATCTGCTCAATTGGTTATTGGCGAGGGTCTGAAAAATCTACCCTGAAGAACAACCCTGACTGAGGTAACCCAGGTCTAAAGAGAATAGAAGAGCTGGTTCACTCCTTTGAAGAAACTCTCGCCGCGCCAATCCTCCGATTTTCTCTAGTGACTTCACTTTGGCGCAAAGCTCGCACTTTTAGTTCAAGAACAAAGCGTTCGGCCTTACTAGCTCTAACTAATATTGGAGCATTTCTTTTTGTGACATATTCTAAGACATTTATTATTTTCTATAATGACTTTCCTCAGTTTTTGTCGTGAATTTACAAAATTTTAAAACTATTAACGAAATATCAGTTTGCGCGATTGCAACTTGAAAAAATTCTGATAGAAAAACAAAAGGAAAAAATATAATTTTCCGCGTGTTCCCTAAAGTAAATGAACAACTATGTTAAGAATGGATTCCGAAATGACGCAGTTAATATAAAACAGCAATACGTTTTTTCTATAGTTAAGAACATTTATAAAAATTTGTTATCTAAATAGAAACCGCCTCGTTACTTCAAAAAGAAAAGCATGTGAAAAAAATTAAAAAATGGAAAAATCCAGAGAAAATTAAAACGTAAGTAAAAAGTATAAACAAAATATATAGTGTTCAGTTGAAATTCTCCTAATTTCATAACTTATTTTTTTAATGTAGTTATTCTAAATATTTCTGATTCTTTTATAAATTATATTCTCTTGAATTTAAATATCTATGAATTATATCATCTTAAATTTAAATATCTATAAACAATTGTAAAATTTCTAATGTCATTATGAACCTAAATTATTATTTTGTTTCAGTAATTAGCGTTTAAGGTTGATGTTTCCTAATGATTAAGTGTGAACAAATTGCCATTAACGGCATATTTTAAAATCGAGGATTCTTAATTTAACTCAACTTATTGTTATAAAAGAATATGTAGATAAAAAAAGTGTCGGTATATGCTTTCATTTTTCTTAATAATTAAAGTTAAAACTGAACTTTTTAAAATAAAGTATTTATAGTGTCATTTTCGCCAACTAGCAAAATATTTTTATAAGTTTAAAATGGTATTTTTTTAATATAATGGCCAAGAAAGTATTTTTGAACTATGTTTATGAACGGAAATAATGTGTTAATTACGTAAAGTTTGAAAGCTAATAGCCAGAAAAAGTCTAACTTATTTTTACAAAGAGAAAGATGCTAAGTTATCATAATATCTTTGCTTGCAATCTCCGAGATCTGTGGACACAGTGACGTCACGATGAGGGAAATCGTATCTTCAGCTCTAAGAGCGGAGTGAACTAGCCCTTCTATTCTCTTTAGCCCTGGTCCCAAAAAGCGCGCAAATTCGATCACTTTACGGTAGAACAGTTTAAGGAGGACCGATGTCACATATTCTCTGTCCTTTCCTAAGCTTATCATAATAGTCATCAACCCGCTTACTGACCGACACCATTGATGCTTGAGCTCGGTAATCACCTGGAGATATTGTCTTACGATCAGTCCACTTTAAGAAGAGGATATTTTTTAATGGTTCAAATTTTATACAGCTAGGTACGACCAGATACATGTAAGAATTGTGTATATATTTAGTACCAATTAAAAGCACCAATTGACATAATACCATTCACACCTATTACTGAATTCAATAAAACATCATTGGCGTTTGTAATAATAAAGTGATTTTTTATGGTTTTCCTATATGGATAAGTATCTTTTCTGTATTAATTTAGCTTTTTTAGACAAAACTATTTTTATTTAAATGTTTCAAGTTTTAATGTGGCATTATCTATTTAAATGCACGAGGCTCACACAAAATTCATTTGATTTATTTTTATTTAGATAAAAAATTAAAACGTGCAAAGGAAAAGAAAAGTATATATTTGTGAGAAAAATTCTCATATCTCCACAAATAGAAGTATTTATTTTTCACAAATACTTGAATATTTTGCATGTTATGAATATTTATTTCACAACACATCAGTAAATCTGTTGTGCGCCTACAGTAAATTGATGCGTTTGAAGTATTTATTCTTATTATGATAAGTATATAGGAGCAAATTCTAAAAGACTTTTTATTTACCTATATAGGGTATACAACTGGATTGCTGATTGTGCGATTGAGCTCGCAATAAAAAAATGTGGTGCTGGCGCAGGTGATGAAATGCTAGAAGAGTTGAACAATCCTCCAACAGAAATAAAAGAAGCTTGTATTGCTGTAAATAGACCTCTCCGAATTCAAGCTCCACGATTTTAAAATGTTCTTTCTTTAGGAAATAGGGAATCGAAGTCAGATCCTTTTGGGTTAATATATGTCATTTTTCCATCGTATCCCTCTTATGTATGAAAAACATTATCTATGTCAACTGTTCAAGACAAACTTTAATGTATAACTAATTTCTAAAACATTAAAAAAATAATTGCACAGCGTTTCCTCTATATAATATTATAATATAACAGGGGTGGCCAACCTGCGGCTCTTTGAAGGATTATTTGTGGATCTCGATAAATGTACCCGAGTTCCTTTTTCATTTTTGTGTTATTATATTTTAATACTTTTCTGAATCCATTTGAAATCAACATAATTCAAGGTGAGTTTTCCATTTCCAATATAATTATGACCCAAAAAGTATCTGAAAAATTAGAATTAATAGAAATGCAAGACGATCAAGCTCTACAATTAAAATATAAGTCGACGTTGATTACTGAATTTTGAAAACTTGTACCAGAATCGAAGTATCCTGAATTAAAAAAGGCTGCTTGTCGAATTACTTCAATACTTGGAACAACTTACTTATGTGAATCATTTTATTTCGCTTTAAAATTTGTGAAATCCAAACACCAATCAGTAACCAGCATCTCAAAGAATTACTGAGAAGTGCTGTCACCAATTATTCACTAAATTTTAATGAAATATCAAGAGAAGTAAAATAAATGCGTTTAAATTTTAATATTTAAATTCAATACACATATTTCGTTATTTTATTTATATGTTTTCAATAAATATAATTTCTGGAAAAAAAAATTTATAAATTTTTTGCATACCTTTTAAATACGTATTTAATTGCGGTTCCCAAAAAATTTCAAATTTTGAAAAATAGCTCTACTATCAAGGAGCTTGGTCACCCCTATAATATAATATTATAATAAAATGCCGACCGGCCTGTGTAGGGGTTAGGGAACCGCCCTTGCATCAGAAAGGTTCTGGGTTCGTATCCCGTGCAAGGCATGGATGTTCTTTCTGTCTCTGTACTATCTGTCCTTACTGTGGGAGCAGCGTTGGCCCACCTAATATGGTGCCCTGAAAGAGAGGCCAACAAAATTGCCCTGTATATGCCTGAATTGACGAAAAATGTTAACACAGGTGGACATTGTAAAAAAAATTATTGTAATAAAATATGTCAAAAGTTTAGTTGAGCTGTTTTTATCAATACATTTAAATTAATTTCGTAGTTAAAGTATCTGATATAAATTTTAAAGAATAAGCATAAACATGAGAGAAATAAAAAATAGATACTTGGAATGTACTGACTAATACATTTCTCTTTTAAAAAAGCTTTACAACAATTTCTGATAGATACATGAGGCAAAATAGTAATAAAAAATTGCCGAGAACGAATGAACTTTTCATTGCACCAAATGCCATTGAAACTTAAAGTATCGAAATTAAATGGTCTTGGAAACTAATACTGACGCAAAAAAAGGATAAGAAAAGCGAGAAAAGATCTAAAGGTCGAAAAGGTCTGTGTATCACCATGGTGCAGTGAAATGCGATGAAAGATTAACCACTTTAAGGGTAATATTTTTTTAAAACTTTTATAGGCTCATAACAGCCAAGTCAAATTCTTAAATCAAAAAACTCAAACCAACCATTCTCTTGTCGCTTTTTTCCGAGGTTAAGGTGGTTAAGTAAAGAAACATTTAAAACTACATTGGCACATCCTTACAAAAATGTCTGTCGATTTATATTACCGAAAAATTATATCTAAAGACAGATCATAACCAGGTAATGTATCAATTCGATCATTAAGTTGATTCGAATTTTTATTTATTAAATCCAATTTAATTTATAAATTCGACAATTAAGTTGAATATCAATTTTATTTACAAAATGCTGAAACATTATAAAATAATAACTGAAAAGTAAAAGCATGTCTAGAAAATAATCATAAAATGATTTGAAAAGAGACAAAATTATCATACTGTAGACAAAACTAGAATTTGAAATGTCATTTTTAAACCGCTAATGATTAAAATAAAAAACAGAGAAAAACTGTTTTGTGAAAAATAGCTTCAAACCATCA
This sequence comes from Parasteatoda tepidariorum, assembly GCF_043381705.1. Taxonomy (NCBI): domain Eukaryota; kingdom Metazoa; phylum Arthropoda; class Arachnida; order Araneae; family Theridiidae; genus Parasteatoda; species Parasteatoda tepidariorum. The sequence goes on from NC_092210.1 coordinate 31,021,904, forward strand.
AATATACGGGGAAAGTCTCTAATTTTTTTACATATCATTAAAGTGAGTACATATTATTATTAAAGTAATTATTAAAGCGAGAATTTTTGCAGTGCGCGGGTGACTTTTAAAAACAGAAAAAAAATCTGTATTTCTTTTTAAAAAGTTTTTTCGTAAAAAAAAATGTTTCTTTTTTCTGCATAATTTATACTTATTTTTAACTGTGAAGAAACTCAAAAATACGTTTTTCGACTACAATTTTACTGAAAAATTTGACTCAATTTTTCTAGATATTGAAATAACATGCCTTTTTACAAAAAAAAAATCAATTAGCAGCAATCGTATCAAACTGCCAAGTTTTGAGTGATGGAGTAAAAGAAAATAAGAATTATGAACACGTCGTTCATAAAGATTAAATTAGAATAGATCTCACACACGAGAAATTAGGCGTGTAAATTAAAGCTTAAAACAAATGACAAAAGAATTAACTTGCTCTTTTTATTTATTTTACTTTCAATGACCTATTTGCGAGAGTAGTCTCAATTAGGACAAGACGCCGCGCTCTCTTTTGAAAAGAACAAAAGTGACAAACTAACAATCACCTAGCAATCTTCCTTAGTATAAATAACTACACATCGTACGATTCACCTGTCGTGTATCAGAATTCATCACTGAATATGTTAATTTCAATCAAAACTGTGATATATCGTGCATAGCGGACGTCTTTGAGACATATTTTTATATTTATGAATTCTCATCATTTCTGCATCGGATACTGTCCTATCAAATCATTCTTGGGTATATTAGAATAATAAAGGTAAGAATAATGTTTATAGAAATTATTCAGTGCCGGTCGAAGCATCACGTGACCAGAAACGTCATTTTATGTGGCTAGACGCCAAACTTTCTTCAATTGGCATTAATGTGCAAAGATCTCAGATTAACTCGCATGTAAACATGGACACATGGTGGATAATTTCTACTATTGTTATGTTGACAGGTAAGTTAAACTTTTTCTATTAAAACATTGCAGTGTTCATATTTTTATTATTTTACTTGCATAAAAGCACTCTCATTTTAGTAAGATTAATTTGCTTATTGATATTTAATTTATCCAGGGAATTATCAGTTATTGTCCCTAATACATTTCAAATTGTTTGAACTAAAAATTTTAACAACAGAAAGAAATAGAAAAACGTTTTTGAGTGTATTATTGTTCTGTATATAACAATATTAAAATATATATCGTATAAATAGCAATATTATATAACAATTAAAATTACTCTGTATATAACAATATTATAATATATAGAACAATATATATAACAATTAATATTGCTCTGTATATAACAATATGAAAATTTAATTTATGAAATTCGAAACAACAAAAATTTACTGTATAGAAATTTTTACTCCAAATGGAATTACAAAATTTGAAATTGTATTGTTTCGATTTATTTCGCAAGTTTTCAGAATGCATATTAATATTTAATATCAAGATATATTAAAATCTTCCGTTAATCTACCTTTTAATTTTTTCCACTTATATTTTTTTACAATCTTACTTATTTTGAATAAATTAATAAGCTTAAAATTTACGTCTTAGATTTCAAGAAATGATACATTTATATTCGAAATATATACAAATATTCCCTCATGTGTATAAGTGAAGGGTTAAAAATTTTTTTTGAAATAGGAGCAAAATAGTGACGCTATCAAAATCTGAAGAACCAATAGTGAGGAAAGCAAGACGAACTTGGAAACTTTCATTCTAGATTTAATATGAATGTTATATTTATATTCGAATCACATAAAAATATTTAATCACGCATATAAATTAAGAATTGCAACATATTACTTAAATGCAGAAATAATAACAACGCTATAGGAATCTAAAAAGTCAAAAGTAAGGACAGCGGGTCTGAAATCAGAAAATTTAGTAGAAGATCCTAAAGTTTTGCTGGGGAATCAAACTGATTTTAGAAAGAGAGAGAGAAGAAAAAACTTATTAAAATTTTTAAAACAAATAAATTAATATTAGAAAATGCAACAACAAAAAGCCATAATCTCGTCATCAGCTCATACGGTTATAACCGCAAAAATAGTGCTTTCTGATATTGTATTATTATAGACAAGACAAAATATACCAAAACAATAGTGTGAGAGAAAAAAATAGATACCGATTTATGCACAAAAATTTTTATCAAGTAAAAGTATCACAAACATGGAAAAATTCAAGATAAAACACAAATGGGAACACATAAAGCGAGAAAGGATATCATGTACAACTAACAAAAATGATTTAAAAATATTTTTATAACACAGTTGCTAGGTTACAAAATATGAAATTAATGTGTAAATAGAGGGTAGAGAGATATATTTTTGAGGCTCGTTCATACTGGAGATTTAGCAAGTTATTCATATACCATACACGCCGGCCAGGTTGCCGAGCGGTTAGCGCGTTTGACTGCGAAGCCAATGGCCGCGGGTTCGAATCCCGCTCTGGGCATGGATGTTTCTCTCTCTTGTGTTGTCCTCTGTTGTGTGTGAATGTGGCCCACCCTATGAACGAGTTTGTGGTGGTGGGGCGTGGGCAATGTTACTCGCCGGCGTGACTTTGGTTCACAGGGGCCCACTGGGTAACGCGAAATGAGCAACACCTCTGGCATCTTCTAGGGCGAAGCGATTAAAGTTCAGTGCCTGCCATTCGAGAAAAAATAATGTACTGAATAGTTTAAAGTTTATAACTAATAAAAGGCCCCATTTTAAAAAACATTTTAATTCGAAGATTTTTAAAGAAATTCTTATTGTAAAAAAATTATTATTATAGAAAATTATTATTAAATAATATTAATTATTTAATTTAATATTGAAAGAAGTTGTCAGTTAATTATAAAATTTTGAACACGTATTTGCACGAATTAAATTTGCATATGGCAAATAAAATATCAATGCTGATAACTAAAAGACTTTTATTGAATCATATACATACAGAAGAGAAACATGAATTACTCGTTTTGCACAGATTTTTAGGCTCGGATTTGATCTGAATGGATTTGCACAAGGTAAAAATGTATAATAGCAAAGCCTTTAGGAAACTTATTTATAATAACATACAACTAACTCAATGATTTTATATAGAATTTAATTACTTTAGTTGAGTATCCATTATTTTGAATACCAAAATCCGGGCTAAAAATCTGTGCAAAGCAGGCATTTCATTTTTCATTCTCTCTCTTTTTTTTCTTAAATAAATGTTAATTTTCTAAAATCATTAAAATTTTATAATTAAATATCAATTTTATTAATTATAAACTTCTTTAAATTGCTCAGTATCATATTACCGTGCGCACATCCATTTTTGGGCCAGTCCTTGGTAACTAACAAATCAAACACGCTTCAGTACTGCAGTATAAGAACGCGCTATAAAACAAAATCCCTCTATTTAAGCTTTTAGCTCAATTTGCGCTTCGGTTTTCATTTTTTGTAATCTAGCAATCTAATTACGAGTATATTTTAAATAAATCTTGAAAATTCACTCCATTTTCGGATATAATCACGTGGACTGATAAAGAGCTATTTCATTATTCTGAGCTATTTCATATTAATTTTTTCCATGTTTTCCATGAGAGGGAGAGAGATTTTGAGTATGAGTCCTGAAAATCAAGCGCAGGTCTTTGGGCTATCACAGCAGGGGAGTCATCCCCTATGCGATTACTTCGAATACACCTAATGCACACTCGTCTTTTGAAGCTACACAGTTAATAAAAGTCAGAAGCTTATGTAGGAACAGATCTTATACTTACTTCCTCTTGGTGACAAATGACGCTAGATCTCAAAATCTATACAGCAAAAAAATAAAAAAAATGAAAAAAACATAAAGATTGGTTGCAGTAATTTTTCTCTGAATCTCTGACTCTATCTATTTTACGTTAACCTCTGATCTGTAAATGAAACTATCAACTTTATCAAATTTATACAGTCCAATTTCTAAGTTAAGGAAATGTAAAGGTTCTATTTGGTATAAACCATAAATTTAGTTTTTTTTTTTTTTATTATTATTATTAGGTTTGCTTTCTTTAGTTCTCTTTCTAAATTCGTAAGTTTAACCTTATTTAAGTTGATCCTTAATTATAAGTTATACTTTATTTAATTATTGGGCACCAGGTAAGATTTTTCAGGCGCCGTGGTCACTGGACTGCCGAATATCACTGATATAAATATTTAATTTCAAATAAACTAGGTTATAATTTACCACTTTCATGAGCATATTTGTCCCGCAGTGGACTGATCGTTAAGACACGGTTCCCAGCAGATCACCGAAGTCAAGCATCACTGACTGCGGTCAGTGTGCGGGTGGGTGACCACTTGGATCAGTCTGCATAGGGACCGAGGGAGTGCGGTATTGGTCCTCGTTAAACTGTGCCACCGTAAAGTGCTCGATTTCGCGCGCAGGTCGTCGGGCTACCGAAGCGGAATCCCCTCCGCAGAGTATCAAAATCGTGATGGCATGTCTTCGGATCATCCTCCGGGATGTTTCCCAGACCGTCGCCAATAGCTCATTGTAACTAGTGCGACGTAAATTAACAACAACATCAATCATGTGCATATTTAATTTTTATTTTATAACCGTTGGTGAACAGTTGACCCAATTTCGGATTTACGACTACTGATGTTTAACTCCGTAACTTTTTAATTTTGAACCCAATCCAGAAGACAAGGGAACTCCTGAATCAAGCATTCGGAGTTACCTTACTGGAGGACTTTTTGATTGAACTAAACCGCATTTTTGCGTCACATGAGGAAAAAAACATCAAAAACCTCCCACGGTTAGCCTGAGGAAAAGGGGATTCTAACCCATGATTCGTCTACCACTGAGGACAGTTTACGTCACATTATGGTCAGTGCAAGCGGGGTTCGGAATTCGTATAGACCAGTTGGATTCGAAACCGGGTCACCTCATTAGAAGATGAACGTTCTATCCTCTTAACCACTGTGGCTCCTCAATTGTGTATTCAAATAACATCTTCCAGAATACTAAAAAGTTTTAATTTGCTTTTAATAACTTAAGTAATTATTTGTGCACCTTTATCAAAATTAAATTCTTAGTTTTATCTATTAGAAATGAATGATTTAGAACTAGTTTCAATTGGAACTTGTTGAAAGAAAAAAGATAAAATATATAGCTGTGTTCGTATAAATGTGATTAAATAAGCAGTGATCAATATTTAAGAAAAAAATCAAAAGACATTTACTAAATCTGTAAATAATAATTCGGAACAGTAATGGAGCTTATATATTGCGGCGTTCCGATTAATTTCCAGAAAGCTAAAGAGCAAATTTCCTACTTCCTTCCTTTTCCGGGACAATTTAGATTTTTTCCCTTCTGTTTCACAAGTGCGTGCATCTATTAAATTCATGACATGAATATATTCCATGATTTTCTTAATTCATTTACGCTTCGTTTTTTCCTTTTACTTTGGTAACTGAACAATTAATCAACTAAAAAAATCATTCACAATTACAAGCTTTGTTTTCCAATGATTTCAAATTTTCTTTTTAATTTCTTTGTGATTTAAGTGTCCCTAATCAGGTAGTTTAAAGAAAAAATCTTTATATTTTTAATCATTAGTTTTAACGCTTGAATAATTTGGAAAAAAAAATTATATACATGTACATGTACGTGTATGTGTATGTGTGTATGTATGTGTGTATGTATAGATGTCTCTGTATAGATGCATATGTATATATATATGTGTGTATATATATATATATGTATATGTATATGTATATGTATATGTATATAGTAATTTAGCTATTAATATAAGTCAGTACATTAGTTAAATTTCGTCTACGGGATGTTCGCACTTTCGCTAAGTAAACACTGGTTCTAAGATCCCGAGGAGCCTCATTACCAAGGTCCACTCTATTTTTATATTTTTTTCTCAGACATAGTATATATTATGTTAAAATCAGTTTTGGATTTCGTGCAGTATAGCCAATGCCAACTCTTGAGAAATTAATTTCAACTTTTAACTCGAATTGTTTAAAATTTGTTCAGTTTGGAGACTTCTGGTTTTTGTGAAATGTCATTACATCAGATAATCCAGCTCATTAACTATAAATAAAGCAAAGTTCAGTCATAACAACCATTTTGGATATTTGTGACTAACAGTACTATTGTCAACAAAGAGAGTTCTTTATAACATCAAACTTTTATTCTTGTTAAAAATTTCGCTCTTAATGTTTAATGCAAACCAGAATAATTTTAACTATAGCTCATTTTTGCTTACATATCACTCACTGCATTATGCTTAATTCAAACTCACGCATGCAAATACAGCCCATTTGAAATGGGCTGTATTTGCATGCTTATTCTGGTATGTAAAGAAAAACAATCCGAAAGATGTGGTCAACAAAATATCTTTATTCTTCATTTTGTGTTGTTTTTTAATTCGACTTGTGATTTTTCACTATAAGCTCTCTCATTATTGGCAAATGTTGTCTTTGCGTGTTCTCGCTCTTTAAAGAATTCATTTTACGATCTGCCGTAGGATAAATACTAGAAGAATGTCGTGGAATATGAAATCTAATATTGTATTATTTCTCATATTTGAACACACTTGCTCTTTTAAGGCTTGTTCTTTGTGCATTCTCAGTAATAATACTGCCACATTTGACGATTCAACAATCCTTGAATTGTATTTCCTTAATTTTGAGAATCATTTCGTCATCGTCACGAAATCACGCGATTCGTGACGAAGCGCGAACTCTCAAATTAATGATGAAAATGTTTCCTTATTTCCGAAACCTCATCGTAGTGCATTGTAGGAGATTAACTAGGTGAAAGAAAAAAAGGGACGATGAAACCGAATGGTCTTGTATGTTTTTCAAAGAGTTGGCCTCGAACCTCGAAGATCCCGGGTTCAAATCCCGCTGTGGACATGAACTTTCCTGTGTTGTTTGAGCGACAGTGACCCACTTATATGGTGCCTACGGTAAAGTGATTATTAGGAAAGTTCAATTAATTGGGAACAACATATTTTTTTTTCTTGGAAAAAAAACTGGACTGACGAAATATTTCTTTAATTTTGTCTGAATTTGGCTCCTAGAGGAAGGAACAAGAGTTATTTCTGCAGTTTGGCGAAATGTTTGCTCGGAGCATATACCAGAAAGCTCTTTCGTCAAAGGCAAAGAGAATTTCGTGAAATATGAGTATCCATTATATACATTTTATGAATTAACAATTTCATCAAATAAAATATGAGTTCTTATAGTCTTTGTAAATAAAATAGGCCTTTCCATTCTATACAACTTTCCCGCTTTCTACACTTTACCACTGTCCGTTACCATGATAATCTCATTTTTTCCAACGTCAGAGAGTTGTTATAAATAATACCATAGTAAAATTATGTCATTATTATTATAATAAAATTTTACTTACTATACATTATTATTAACATTATAATTATTATAACATTATAATCATTAAAAAATATTAGATTATAATAGCAATATACAGTTATGAGTTATATATACACCTTAACTGTTGAGTGAACAAAAAAAGGAGCGTTGCTGCCTGTTACATCATTACCAAGATTATGAAGGTAGAAAATGTGACCTGAAAGGCCAATTTTAATTACAACGATTAAAATAGTTAGTCATGATTGGTTGTTAGATTAAGTTTTTGCTTTGATTTTCCTATGCTATGCAGTTTTTCTAAAACTATAAACATTTATAAGGTACTTTTTATACATTTTAAAGTTGCAACTAGACTGATTCTCATAAAAATAAGAAATTTAAGAAATATTCATTGATTTAAATAACTTTCATCTTGGTAAAAAAGCTATCTAAACTAATGTTATTTTGAAAAAAATTTCCTTTCAATTTTTAAAAAAAATATGTCTGTATTAAAGCTCAGTCAATTCTTTTCTGATAATATATATGAATATATATTTGCCGTTTCGTTTCACGTCCTTTTTTTGTATTTACTTTAAAAGTTTTCCTTACTGCTTTTTATTTTCCTTGGTAAATGAACTTCCAAAATATCTATATGTGTTCTTAAGTTTTGTAAAGCACTTGTCATACGAAACAATTTTACTTTTCACTCTTTGTACTCAAAAGAAATTTCAAAACCTCAAAATACTACACAAATTTTCTAACAATTTATTTAGAGCAAAGTACTTCACTTGAAAGTTATGCTACATTTTCTAAGTTTATTTTTTCATCGCTATCGTATTTGAAAAAAAAAGAACATTTCCAATGAAAGTAAATGATGCATTTAACACTTATTCAAACATTTTTTTCTGGAAATCATTCGTTTGTAACTGGTTCAGATGCGGTCAACACCTTTTTCTTTTCTTAAATTCCTCAAATAAGATATGTGGAATAAAAATGGGCATAATTTTTTCAAGGATGCTGTTCTAACAGTATCATAAAGTTCAGTATGAGATTAGCTTGAAGTAATCGAACACCCAAGGAAAGAACGACCACCTGCTGATTCAATATACAATGTTTAATACCATACTGTCTTAGTCAGATATGTGTTCCTTCCGGCTTAATATGAAAGTTAAAAACGTGTTTGTTGTACTATGTTATCAAGTAACGATTACTTAATATGGGTTTTTGAAGCTCGCTCACCAAAACATAAATAAATAAATAAATCACAGTTTAAACGCTTTAAATTCGAAGCAAAACTATTATTTATCAAGGTGGAAAAATTATTTTATGAAATATTATTATCAATAATTCCAAAACTAACTTTTTTTCAGTACAAGATATTGCTTAAGATTTTTTTTCGCAGAATATTTACATAGGTGATATACTGTTAATACATATATTGGGAAGAATTTTTTTTTTAAATTATGAACTGAGAACTTCTATTTTTTAAAAAAGGTTCATCCTTTAAGAGCAATTATCTTTCATAACTCAAGCACTATTCCTGCTAATGCTGATATGTTATCACAGTATACAACTGATATAATCTGAAATGTCCCCAAAAAGCTTCAAAGCATAGTTTCTTAGAAAAGGTCAGTTTTATCATCCATATATATATTTCTCTTACACTGAGACAAAAAAAAGCCTCATTACAACTCCCCGAATGGCAACGCTAGAAAATCGACCAATGATTGCTGCTAAGAATGTCACATGCCAAATCTAGCTGAGGCGGCTCTACATATAGCGCTTTTAAAAACGGAAACTGAAATAACCAGAGAGAGCATCAGCTGCGGCAATCTCATACTATTAAGCTAGGCAGAAGTGAGTAGTCTTTGTCGATGGATCTCTATTTTAGTATTTTGTCGAAAGCGCTTTTTTTCACGAATTTATATATTACGAATTTATTTGACGATTTTTGATTTATATCGCGAATTTATTTGTTTTATTATTGTTTATAGTTATTCATTGAAAAATGAGTCTCAGTTGTGCTGTTACGCTTTAAGATTTTATACTATAGCACATTTCTAATAGGTTTAACGAATTACATGTCATTTATTTGAATTCAAATTTATTTTAATGACTTAGTATTTACTAAAAAGATGCAATTTTTTTAAAAAAAAAAGTTGTTATATGGATTTGAATGATTGTTTTGAATTCTTAGAATTTTGTGCATTTGTAATGTACCTAAGTTAGTAGCGAGCTTGGTTTGCGAGGCAAACTATATAAGATAGCGTAGCAATTTTCGGGGGTTGGCAAGCGTTAGCGAGCAGGGGGCGCAGGCCACTAGTTATTGCTGTATGTGTTAAAACACGAACTGGAGCTGATTAAAAACACGACTGAAAATATTAAAGCATGAACTAGAACATGATTAAAACACAACTCTGTTTGAAAAAACTACCAATACTATTGGTAAAAACTTAGCAACTCTTAATAATCTTAAACCCAACAGTTCTACCCAAAAATAAACATCATACTCAAGAACAAATCAAAAACTGAAAAACGTCGGTGGCGTAACTAGATCTCTTAAAAAATACAACAATAACGAAGGCGCAACTAGATCACCCATCGTTTTGTAATTTATTATCGTTTTCCAATGCCAGAAAAATAAATGATCTAGTTCATCGCTTTTAACATCATGCCCTACCTACTCCCCGTGAAATGAACAACGAATGAATTACTTATGTTTTTTTTGTAGTTTCTGCGATTGTTTTTGTCTTGCGTATTTTTTTCAATTGTTTCTTCCTTATATAAATTTACAAATATATAGATGTTTCCAGATACTAGGGAACATTTCAAACTGAAACAGCGAGCTTGGTTCAAAAAGCAAATCCAAAAAGAATTGCTTGGTTATTTTCGGGGATAGGTGAACGTTAACGAGTATTGAGCGAAGGCTACTACTAGTATAAAAATCCCCTGAAGCTCTTTTTAAATAGATAATTTTAAGAAATATTGCCCTCTAAATAAAAATGATTAAAATCAATTAGTAATTGGGTACGTGCAACTAATCACATGGCTGGGTCTAATCACGAGGTTGTGCATGATATGTTAATATTACATTCTTAAGACTTGGATTTATTATTACGCTAATTCAGTTTTAGAATTTGATTTAATTTGATACCTGCAAGCGATATCACTCGCGTATGTCGAACCTGATTGGCTGACCCACGCATGACGTCTCATTCAAAAATCCAATCCACCATTTTTTTAAAACATTTTTCATGAGCCTGGGCAATATAGAATTGGAACAACTTTTCAATTAAATGTTTTATTTTCGCAAAACTGTGGTTCTTCTTCAGAATGACATTATGCATGCTTTTCGTTGCTAGCACACAGCGTGCTTTCTAAAAGCAAGCAAAATTCAACCCATTATTCATGAATAACTGATACAAACTAAAAACAATCTAAAATGGTATACTATTCAGTAAAAAATATTATTTATTACTACAGAACCTCAAAAAGGAAATTAAATCGGCATCGGCGTACATTGTGCAAATTTAATCACCCTGAATTACTTTTTATTAATGATCGCCGGATTTTTAGGAATTAAGTGCCTAAGTGCCAAATGAACTAATTGGTGAAAACTTGTTCAGGCTTTCTATTTTCGGTATCTTATAATATTTTGTGGCTTATTTTTTCCGATTAATAAATGGAGCATTTAGATTTAATTATCTTGTTTTTGTTCTTTGTCAAGTTTTAAATGTTATGCTACCTTATGTTCTGTAGCGTCGTTTCTTAGATTGGCTGATACTCCATGTGTCCTTTCGAGTAGGATTATGTACACTGAATAGTTAGAGCAGAGAAGAATTCTCCTCAACTAATGTTATTTTTTCTCATTTTTCTTATCAAGAATACTAATTAATTTACTAATTTTCTATAGATATTTATTTCTCTTTAGATAATGAATTTTTCCTTTGCAGTATACCCTTTTCTATAGTATATTTATATGATTCCAAATTTAATGCTTATTAACACTGAAATTTTTAAATATTTAAATTTGTTGCATTAAATAAATGAAAATGGAATTAAGTATTGTTACGTAAAGTAGCTTCAAACCCCAAACATTGCAATCGACATTAATTCAACATTTTTTTTGACAGAATGGCTGCAGACTGTTGATGGACACGATTGCAATTCCAGTGAATCTATTGCTTGTCGAGATGAGCTGGACAATTTGATGTTATTCGGGAGACAAAAAAATTACATAGAAGATGAGAAGCACTTGGATGAGCAATGCAGGTGATTCTTCAAATTTTCCTTACATTGGTTGTAATTTCTTTAAAAAAAAAAGCAACAAAGCGATTAAGTTTTAAATTTAGAAAAAAGGAGCTTAGAATAACAATGGCAGTTTCCAATTAAAGCCCAGTTTCAGTAAAATAACGTATGATTTGTAATAAAAGTTATAAGTACGGGAAGTACTCTTTGTACAGAATAATTAAATTTTACGACTTAGAACCGTTGATTTTTCCCGAATAATTAGAATGGTAACAAAATATATGCTTTAAAATATCTAAGTCTTTAAAAAAAATCGAAAAATGTATATGGGTCATTCTCACAAAAACAGTCATTTTCATGTCCCCAGTATATTTTATGTTTGTTTTACAACTTACGAAAAAAAATTTTCAGGGAAAGTGTCCTTCAGAATGCAAGCTAACAAAAGAATAAAAATAAAATTATCAATTTTTATTTTTTATTTATTTTAGGTAATTAAAATATACCAATATGTCATTCCCTCACTTGTCCCCACTGCTGATTTAAAAAAAGAAAAAAATTGTTTCTGAAATAAGAAATTTTTTT
>NC_092210.1:31035048-31155829 GCF_043381705.1 Parasteatoda tepidariorum
GATTACAAGTAATTGATTACTGTAATCAAAATTGTAATCATGATTACAGCTGTAATCAAAATTTTTTGAAAGTTGTAATCACGATTACAAGTAATTGATTACTTGTAATCGTGATTACAAGTAATTGATTACATAGCTGTAATTATCTGTAATCAATTACAGTTGTAATCGATTACTGTAATCAACGGCCAACTCTGCTATATACTTAGAAAGACTGAAAAGGCCAGTCCCTTCCCAAATTATTGCTTGTGCGTAGATCAATTAGGAGATCCAAAATCTTAAATTAATAATATTTAATTCAATAGAAACATATTATAGACTTAATCATCGAAAATTTTAACTTGTAATGTTGCTTCAGGTTCTAAACAACAATAAATTTAGTGTAGTCCCTCACGGTCCCTTATAAAACCAAAATTCAAAACAACGTTGTCAGCACATAAAATCACCTGCTCTATGTTCTGGGGTAAACAGGATATTCTGCTTAAGTACTTTACATTGGTGAAATCATCAGTGTTACCCAAATATTGTGAAACATCAAGGAGTGCAATTCAAAACTAAAGGCGTGGAATGCTCAGTCTAGGCATCAAGGTATACACCATGACATGGCACATACCCATTGCGCTTGCGTCATTCAAAATTTTACTCATAAATTCTGTTGTTGACAGAGTCTTGGTGGCTCAGGGGATAGAGGGCTCGCCACCTATGGATATGACCCGAGTTCGAATTCCAGCGAAAGCTGGTTGATACGAATTCTGCACTCAGCTCTCACCGACTGCAGGGTTGAATTAAAACATCCTCAGTGGCAGATGGATCATGTGTTAATCCCTTTGACGTCGAACTAACCGTGGGAGGTTCTCGGGGTTTTCCTCACAATGTAACACAAATGCAAGTCAGTTTCATCAAAACGTCCTCCACGAAGGCAAATTTCGGTACTTGATCCAGGAGTTCCCTCGTCTTCTGGATTGGATTCAAAATTACAAGGATACTGAGTTGAATATTGGTTGCGGTAAACTCAAAATTGGGTTAGCTGTTCAAGGATGGTTATATAATAAAATAATACTGTTAGTAGAAATTCGATCACTCTTCATAGAGCACCGACCTCGCACTTCTGACTACTAATTGTTCTTAAATTTAAAACACTATATTGGATGCGATTAGACAGCGATGACTACGCTAAAAATGGTGTCCATCGATGGTTGTCATTCTTGGCGGTATCTATCTTTGAAGAGGGTGTAAGCAAGTCTGTTTCTCACAAGGAAGAATGCCTAAATATTGATGATAATCATGTGGAAAAATAGTTTCCTGAATGCTCTTAAATTTGTTTCTAATTTTGAATTATAAAATTTTGTCTTGAAAAAATATTATGATGCTTTCTGTGAAACAGTACTTATATCACATCATCGATAATAAATTCATTAAAATCATTGTTGGAAAAGTTAATTGTTCTTTTTTACATAACAGTTGATTAAAATTTATTAAGAATTTATATTTTCGAAAAAAAAAAAGTTTTAGATATGCAGCCTACTAAGTTTAAAACAAATTTCCCGACTTAATTTGAGATGCTAAAGTGACCTTTCTGAGCAAAACACAGTTTGAAATAGTATTATCCAATCAATTTTGTCTGATTGTCTCTTTATTATTTCTAGAAGTTCAGTCCCTCATTTGCAGAACTCAAAAAATGTGAATATTTTTTTCATATTTTTAACACGTTATTTTTATTACTTTCTAACATGTTTTATTTTACATTTAAACCACAAAAACATTTAAATCCATACCCTTCATTTCAAAAATTGCTTTTATGTTCCCAAACTAATGATTTTATTAAAATGAATTGAAAGGAATTCAATCATTAAAAAATGTTAGTATTGCTTGCTAGTACGCTTTTTTTTTTTTTTAAATTTATAATCGTTGTTGAACAACCGACCCAACTTTGAGTTTACGACTATAGATGCCCAAATCCAGAACCTTATAATTTATCCAATCCAAAAAACAAGGAGCTCCTAGATCAAACATTAAGAGAAACTTGCCTTCATGGAGGACTTTTTGATGGAACTAGCCCACATTTGCGATACATGAAGAGGAAAATCACGAAAATCTACCTCGGTTAGCCTGACAGCAAGGAGATTCTAACCAATGATCCGTCTACAACTGACTATATTTTTCTTCAGCACTGTGCGAGTCTAGTAAGGAATTCGTATCCACGACCCAACGGTCAGATTCGAACCCGCGTCACCTCATTGGAAGGCGAGTACTCTATCCTTTAGTCACTTTTCGTTAAATTGAATACCTGTGAATGTTTTTATTTGCTAGTTGTTGGATACACGGAGTAGTACTGAAATGTCGCAATTCAGACAGTTTCTTGCGCACAATATACTTCTTTGAGTAATTTTCATTTGTACGTAGTTGCAAATTCTAATTCATATTGATCAGTGGATAAAAACGGAAGCACATCTATTTTTTCAGCTCTTGGATAAGACTCACACAAATTTTGTATTTGATTTCTCTTCATACATGTCTTTTGCTTAGGAACCCATTTTGAGTTCTTGAGTTCAGGGACTTCACTATAGTCAAACATCAATAGCCAAGATCTGATATCCCTTTCTGCAAATCTTAGATAAGATTCGCATATTAGAAGCCAAATTCTGTTCTTAATTTCGCTTCAAGCACGTCTTTAGTTTGAGAATCCTCCATCTTTCGCTCAACGAATCCTTCTTGCCAAGCATCAGGAAATATTTTAACCGATAAACTTAAATGAATTTTATGCTTAATTTAAGTCCTCATCACAGAGTTTTGCAATATATCCCCCAAACATACAGTTGGGTTGACAAAAACAAGGATTATTGTACAATCTTAATTCTGCCTTGAAACTAAGAAATCCCCCGGATAGAAACAATACATATTGTGACAACATTATGATTGCTTTGAATCCATCTAAAGAATGTGCTAACTTTCTTTAAAATTCACTGGTGTTTACACGAAAATAGAAAATTCCAATTCTTACAGGTTCGTCATAATTATTTGTCTTATGTATGTTATATGTTTTAGAAAACAGCTCATGGCAGTACAATGTATAAAAACCTATGCTGAAAGCTGTTTGCCAGGGAAACAGCAGGAAATATTTAATATTCTTACAAAAGGTGCCGATCAGTTCTTTCATGATTTCTGTAATGAAGAGAGTGAATTAAGAAAAGGTAAGTAAAACTGATAATTTTTTTTGTGAAATTTGCAACTAAATATACATTTTTATATCTAAACACATACGTATATTGTCTATCAACGATTTAAATTAAATTTCATTAAAAGTAATGTATTTGATATTTTGTATTTTTCTCATATATTTCTATAAGAAACAATGTTTATTACTTTTTGGCAACATATGTACGAATTACAAACGATATCTACAGATTGCAAAATGATAAGTTATAGAATGTAAAGATTAAGTGTACAGACTGTTAAATCTTTTAAATCCTGCAAAACGTTGTCAGAAATTAAAGTAATTTATATCTGATCCTTGGTGAATTAATCATTAGGCTAAAATTCAGACATAACTCAAGCCGTAATCATTTTCAATACACCAGAGAGGTAAGATCCTAGTACACCTTACACGCTAATCCCAATTTTGAATAATGCTGCCAGCGCTGATGCATTGCATTGATGCATTGACGTCAATGATGCATTGACGCTTGTCGCCAAATTGATTTTACACTGGGCAGTGACACTTTAAAATAACATCAGTATACAGAGAACCTGGCAAATGTACACCGGGCAGTGGCATTGAAAGAGAGTAAAACTCAACTGTTTAAAAGAAATAAATGCCGAGCCAAGTCCACAATTACAGATTCCAAACTTTATCACTTTCGCTAGTGTCGCCAAATCAACCGTGTAACGTGTACAAGGATTCAGCCACCCCAGGATGTGAAGCCATGTGATCAAATAATAAAGAACTTATGTTTCATGAGGGGCAACACTATGAAATTTTGGTAATTTTTATTTACTTTTAATTTTATATTTTAATCTTAATTTTATAATTTAATTTCAGAATATTTGAAGCATTCAGCTTGTATCAACACCGTAGCACCTGAATTGGATCAATGCACTGAACAATACCAGACTTCTCAAAAATTCCTAGATGAACAAGAGTTCGATGTCCGAACACTAAAGAAGCAAACATGCTGGTAAGTTTTTTTGTATGAAAATAGTAAGGGACGCATGTATGGGACGGTATACGTAAAATTCTCTAAAATTTTTGTTATAAATCTACATAACTGTTGCTCATTAATTCGAATACTAATTTTATTAACTAGTGCAAATTACTACAAAGCAACAATTGCTGTTAATAAAATGTGCTCCATTTAAATGGAGCAACCTTGAAGTTTTGCTGTAAATGATCCAAAGGAAAATCAATAAAAATGAAACTTAGACGTTAAAAAATATTTTCCTACAATTATATATTTACGAAGAGCAACTCGCTTCTGCCCAACCTCGGCAAAAAAATAAACCAAAACTGTTAAAAGAGAGGAAAAAAATTGTCTCCCGGAAAAAAAAAACACTTCTGTTAATATGCGGTTTGTGTGGTTGTGGCGGATATATTGGAATATGTGGTGGATATATTTAAATAAACTACTTTCATTATATCCATCACATATATATATGACTTGAAATAGACGATGATGCGCATTATTTACTAATCTCTGGATTACTGTATCATTCATATTATTCCAGACATCCATGATTACAGTCTACAATTCTGGTATAGACTGAAACTGCCAATGGCATATACCAGTTCTACAGCGGAAAACTTCTATCAAGTCGTATGTAACCATGACAGATATTATATGTTATAAACAGTAATGACTTTGTTTCAATGGAAAAATGTTTTTCTTTCTCTTTTATACATAAACTATGTATGTCTTACTGTATACAATATAACAATTAAATTAAAATAGCAAACAATATATAAAAATTTTGTTTGGTTTATACCAGGCATTGAAAATACTGCATCAGGTCTCAAAAATTAATACTACCCGACTGGCCAGATTCATGTAAATATTTTTCTCAAGTCCTACATGCATGACCAGTTATGTAAATATTTGATCATACATATTGTAAAATACAGAGGACTTCCTCAAATCTTTTATTTATATTTCGTAATTTTCACAATAATACTTTGTTAATGACAATGCTCTGTTGCTATTCCATCAATACTCTATGTTTAATACTTCTATTTTGTTAATGGCTTCTTCATTTTAATGTTAATTAACATTTCTGAGTTAAAATTAAAATTATAGACGTTGATGCAGTTGCAAATGCCATTTTTTTTACAAAGTTTCACTGAGGAACTTTTTTTTCTGTTGCATGAAGTTTTGATTAGATCTTTTACATTTTTGGATCACTCATTTCACATTTGCATTCGGTACCTCTTCTCAAACTACAGATTTTTTTAAATATTATTTTTAGACTATTTTTATCAAAATGTTTAAGTTTAAAAATATAGAGAAAAAAAAGGGGTCTCATAAATTACAGTTACAAACTCTTAGAAGAGTTAGGGCGAATCATCAGGATGAAAATTGCATAGTAACCCATGTCCTGAAGTGTCGTAATGTGCCTAAAAGGTCACTTCCCTATTATGACAAAGTTCTTTCTATTGCTTTTGTACAGGTCACAATAGGGAAGTACCCCTAGCCGTGAACGACGACATTTCCTGGCATAGGTTCCTGTGCAATTTTACCCCCGATGATGCTCCCGAACTCACTCAAAAAGTCTGGCGCAACATTTATGCAACCTCTTCTCATATATAACATATCTTAGCCTAAATGCTTAGACAAGATATAGACTAAAAATATCATTTTTTAAAAAATCTGTAACATTAGAAACAAAGCTAATTTAAATTTGAAATTCTCGAAACTGAGTTAGGCAAGCTCAAGTATTTGTATTAATGCAACAATAAATTCCTCAGAGTAATTAGTAAATCTATTCATATGATTCCATTTATAACTGCTTTCCCGTTATATTTTTTTTAAATTTTTTTAGTACACCTTGTAGAAATTTTTTTATATATTACTAAAGCTTTTACATGCAACTAATATGTCCTTTTTTCTGACTTTTAATATTATAACGTTGAAGTTATTTTGTAATAACATCAAAGTTTATTTACTAAGAAAAATATTTTAACAATCTCTACTCTCATATCTAGCATTTATTTCGAGCACATACAATGTTCCGCAAATGCAACTGTGAGTACTTGCGGTGAGGTAGCTGCTCAAGTCGTGACGAAGTTATGGAAATTGCTGGGAGGAACCTATTTGAATGATGAGTGCGAACCTTTTGAAGATGATCAATCTGGGGGCTGTAGTCCTGTCTCAAAAGGATCTAGTTTGAGACATTCGACAAACACTTTGTATTTAGTGTTTCTAACTTTGTATAGCACACTGTCATATTTCAGATAACACTATCTTAGAATTATTTATTAATATTTGCTGTTTGTTAATAAATTATTTTTCCTATGGAAAAGAAAATAATTCTAAAATTACTTTTTGTTTCTTTTTCCTAAAATTGTTTGCATTTGTTATTTTTTAAAGATTAATAATTCGAGCCACTTGGTTGCATAGTAGCTCTCAGCCATAAATTAACATTGAGAATCTAAAAAAAAATTACAACCACTGAGGGTTAAGGTTAATATTACTTTCAGAGTACTCCGCATAACTTTAGAACTGGACAAAAAAATATAAAACACGTTTATGCAACCCGGAAATAATAATTTTTAAATTCATTGCTTGATTCATACAATGAATAATAACAAAAATCTTTTCATTGTTATGACATATGTACGCTGTATACTAAATTGGGTGTGGATCTGTTAAGAATTTCGGATTTGTATACGGTGCGTACACACATACATATAAACAGTGTTTTATTTACTAGACTTGAAAAATCTGATTCAAAGACCAACTATCACATTAGAAATATTTTTAATACTTTTTTTTAATTTTAATTAAATGGATTTCGATACTAAATATTAACTGAAACAGAGTTTGTTACTCATGTGACTAAATAAGTGAACGAAGTTTGAATTATTAGTGTTTTAAAAAAAAATAATAAAATTTATTTTATTAGTGATTCAAAAAATATAATAAGATTCAACCGATAATCAACTTAAAATCAACTAAAAAGAGAAATTTTCCTAAATTTTTCCTTGTTCAGAAATATTTCAAATAAAATAACAGCCTAAAATATTGCAGAAAAAAATCATGAAAAAATGAATTACTTCTCAAAATTTGCTTAATATAGCAAATAATTTCCCTCTTACTAATTAACCCACATTAACATTGAAAGCTCAACAATATGTTCGAGTACCCTAGGACTATTTATCCACTCTAGCCTTATGGAATCATTTACTAAAGTCTATTATTTCTCAATTAAAAAAATTCACGTCAAAAGTCAAACTTAAAATATGCAATTTGTATATTAATGATTAATATAATATCTCACTTTACTGGAAGGTTAGAGAGTCTGGCTCTGCTAAGATCCACCGTTGCATGTATTAGAGGGAGCGTTACATGTATTGATACGTGGTCGTTAAATCTGTGTAACCGAAAGATCTGAGGTGGATCGCAGAGCAGTACCACAGTTACAGAGATCTGGAGAAAATTTCCTTCCCCTTCAGATGTCTAAATTGAAGTGTCTTCTCAAATTGTGATGGCATGTCTTCGCATAATCCTCAAGGATATTCCCCAGACCGCGACGTGTTGCCCATAGAAAACTACTGTGTGGCGTAAATAAAGTACCTACCTACATCAATCTACTGAAAAAATTAATATTGTAATCAAAAATAAAAGTAAAGCATTCCTACCACAACCCGTTGTGGCCCAGGAGGGGTCATGTAGTTAAGAATCCACTATTTCGTGCAATGTGGTCAGCACTGTGCAAATTTCGTTTTTACTTCCCAGACAAGCTGGTACTCATAAATCTGAAGCTGGGAGGGCTTCGAGCCTCCACTTTGGATCTAACCCAAGTTCTTCACGATGATAGTTTAGTGCCTTAACCACTGAGCTCTCGTGGCTCTATAGTCTAAAATAGAAAAAAATTACAAATTTGCTTTTCCTCCGTTTGATTTAATTTTATATTTCATTGCTTAACATTCAAGTATCGTATGCAACTGTGTTTGGCAATATGGAACAGTAAAGTGATTCTGTCAAAACTTTCTAAATAATATTTACTGATAAATAATAGAACTTGAGCCATATATTAACACTATCCCCTTTTACCTAGCATTTCCATAAAAATAACTGCCTGATTTTTGTATTTTTTAAAAAAGAAAAATAATAATTTACACCCACATAATAATGGTTCCAGTCGAATTCATTTCATTATAAGTGAAAAATCCTCACCTGCTAACAGAGTAACCTTAAAAAACAGTAACAACTCAACGGTAAAGCAATAAATAATACAATTTCACATTATATCCAATGAATCAGCTAAAATGCCAGTTCGTTGAACCATTTTATACGCAGTTGTTATAGTATAAAAAATCGTGGAACGCATAAATGGAATAATGACGTGCTGTATTCCCGTATGTTTAATAAGTTTCTTGAAAGATGAGAATGGAAATAGGAATTAATTTTTGACTCGCAGAAAGTGACACGAATGGCACACATTTTCAACCTCAATAGTTCGTTTTGAAGAGGTCACGAATAGGTTAATATTCCATTATAAGTTAATAGGAATATTTAGAAAGGTCACGAATAGGTGTATTTAAGAAAAAAATTTAGCAAAGGGTGGTCTTCCCAGAAAATATTGTATGCATACGAAGTCCATCTTTATTTGATTAAAATGTTTTTTTAGAAATATTCTTTGTTTACGAAATTTCTTTTAGAAAAAAGATGGATTTTCTCGAAATAATTATAAACCTCAACAATATCTTTCTTTATTATATTAAAATGCTTGAAAATTTATAGACTACTAGTGGGCTGCGCCCCCTGCTCGCTAACGCTAGCTAACCCCCGAAAATTGCTACACAATCTTGTATGGTTTGCTTCGCAAACCAAGCTCGCTTCGCTCGCTACTAACTTAGGTACATTGCAAATGCACAAAATTCTAAGAATTCAAAACAATCATTCAAATCCATAATTTTTTTTTTTTAAATACATGTTTTCAGTTAATACTAAGTCATTAGAGTAAATTTGAATTCAAATAAATGACATGTAATTCGTTAAACCTATTAGATATGTGCTATAGTATAATTCGTGATATAAATCAAAAATCGTCAAATAAATTCGTAATATATAAATTCGTGAAAAAAAGCGCTTTCGACAAAATACTAAAATAGAGATCTATCGACAAACACTACTCACTTCTGCCTAGCTCAATACTATGAGATTGCCGCAGCTGATGCTCTCTGGTTATTTCAGTTTCCATTTTTAAAAGTGCTACATGTTGAGCCACCTTAGCTAGATTTGGCATGTGACATTTTTAGGGGCAATCATTGGTCGATTCGCCGTGTAAGAGAAATAGTAACGTAAACAAAAAAAAGCAAACGTTGCCACCGGCGGAAAAGAAATACAGCCATAATTTGGGAGCCACGTAAGAGAATTATATATATTACATACTAGAAGGCTATCCTCCCTGTTCGTTAACGCTCTCCAACCCCGATTATTGCTTCGCAATAATTGCTGTTTCTTGGCATAAAACAGTTAAAATTATTCAACTAAAAATATATGTACTAAAAAGAGAACACTTGAGCCGCCACTTCCCACGTCCAAATATTCCTTTTATGATTAAGATCTATCACTGAACAAAAATCATTTTTCTAACCATTCAGTTTTTGAAATAACATAATTAAAAGTACATTGTTATAACAAATTTAGTACGCTCACAACTGTTACTTAATATTTTTACTCAAGAAACTGGAGGATATATTTCAAACATAATTTTTTAATTCATCACTTTGTGAATGAAGCTGAAAGTAAAGTTCTAAACTATGTAACGAATCTCTTTAACCGCATTCATAACAGTATATGAATGCAATTTGTATCAAGAAATAATAATTGTAAAACGGCTTATAAGATAATAAATAAATAACTTTTATCCTAAAATGTAACGTAGAATTACGTTATTCTAATAATAATAATAATAAAATATATCCTTTTAAACTCGTAATTTAGAAAACAAACAAAATTAAAAAACATGATAATAACAGTTCAGGTAAATGCCTTTAAATTAGAGATACTAAAATATTTATAGGAAAACAATATCTTTTTAGCTTTTACCAATTTTATGCTGATGACAACCAAATCAATATGAAAATTAATGTGGGTAAACTGGGTCCTATCATGTGATTTTCCGGTGAATAAAAATGCACCGACAACAATAGAAAACTGCGTTAGACCATTATGTTTTTATATTACATAAAAATATTCTTATGAATATGCATTGGTTTTTTTTAGCAAATTATCTAAACTATAGTAAGCCCCATATCAAAATCTTTCATTATTAGAATAAAATTGCCAGCATTTTTTGAATGAAATAATTATAGATTTTCTTTATTTAGTCTCGTGCTTTCCCTTTTTTTGTATTTTGGCACTTAAATTGGTAAACAATTGAAAAAAAGAATCATGATGAACAATAAAAATGAATAATTGTTAAAAAATTTTAAGAGAAGTCTTTTTGACAGACTTGTTAACATAGACTTTTTTTATTGATTTATTTAGCAACTCGTTTTCTCAATGTGGTTAATTCAAATTCGTTTTCTCGTTTTCTTTTATTATAATTTTTTTTATATATTTTTATTATAATTTTCAAAATCCTTTAAGTTTTATATAGTGCATTAAAACATCTTCTGTTTTATTACTTTTTTTTTGCTTATTTTTTGTGCATTTATTAACTCGCTTTCATTTCTGTAAAAGTGGATATTTGCAATCGATGTATCAAAACTTTTTAAACTCGCTAAAGTACTTAAATCCCAATTGAAGTTTTGAAACTGTTGACATATTTTCCTAAATAATGCGAGCAAAATGTATCACCATTATTAAGTTAATAATCGCCATTATTATTAACATGTTTCTGACACAAACATAAACTAAAAATATTAAAATAAAATGAAAAATTTAAAATACGAACTTATCTAGTTGATTTAAGAGAGGTAAATTATCTCATTTTTGTCAGACATGAAATAAAACAAGGAGGAGTAACAATTTTATAATAAACACCTAGCGCACTCCAAAACTTGCCCTTCGTCTAATTTTTTCTTTTATATCAAAAAAAAAAATTTATTTCATATCCCAAGTCTACATAAACGCAGTTTTAAAAGTTTTTATTTCATAAAATTCTTTTCACTTTTATGGGCACTTTATTAAAATAAAGAAAAAATACTGGATTCATAAATAAATCCTTTTAACAGAAAACAAGTTTCGGATATCGATACTTGGTCTAATTAAAATAAATATCTGACGCACACAGTAAAAGTTAGTAATGAAGTTACCATTTTAAGAAAATTTCTCTTCAGAAATCGGAAATAGTGTCAACGGAAGATTGTCATCCGGTGATGTTGTTCCAGTCTGAATCACTAAAAACAGTTGTGTCATTCTTTTGAAGAAAAATGATAGCCAATATATTTTTGTCTAGATTTATTCACAACGAAATTGCTAAACCATGATTGCTGTATGGAATATGATACTTTTTCTATTGTATGGTAAGTTAAATCTCATTTTTTAGCCCTACAAACTTTATATTTGTTTTCTTTTCCATGCGTTTTTATTAGATCTAATTCTGTATTTAGGAATTTTACATCTTAAAATTTCTCAGAAATAATCTTCTGAAAATCCATGATTGAAATGGAATTTTTTAGAACAATTGCTTTATTTAGCAAAAACGTCTTAGTAAAAACAACGAATGGATATATCAAGCCTGAAAAGTAAATTCATGCATTATTTTCTGACAGGGAAGTTTAAATTTGTGTAAAATATTAAAATAACTCATATTTCTATTGAACAAAAGTTCTAATTTGTAACATCGAAAACAAAAACTCCATTATCAAGAAAAACTCATTTAAATGTTCTGTTTTCGGACTATGATCTCTGAATAACTTAAGTTTATTTAAACTGCTTTAGCCTATAGTAGGCTATGACGCATTTGAAAAAGAAGTATGTCTAAGATGACTATAGCATATATGACTATAATATAGATATGAAAAATGCAGAAAAAAGAAAGTAATTGAGTTATCGAATTTGTCAGCTGTTTATATTTTAGTGGCAACCTTCTACGGAAAAATTTTCAAGTTTTCAAAACAACATGATTATAAGGGAGCGAGGTTAAAGTGTGCGCCACCCAGTGAGGTGGCCTAGGTTTGAATCCCAGCGCTGGTGTGTCGATATGAATTCTGCAGCCGGTTTACGCTGACCCCAGTGCTGACGTAAAAGTTTTTGAGGTTTTCCTTTCCATATTGGGTTGTGTTAAAAATTACATGGCTACAGAGTTAAACATTGGTTGTCATAAACTCAGAATTGGGTCAGCAGTTTAAAGCTCGTTATAAATATATATTGATCTAAGTTCTTCGCACATATACACCTAAAATATTTCTCAAGTGCTTACTAGTAAGGGAGAGGAGATCGATGCTGTTAATTTTTTTTATTGTAGTAGTAGTACTTTATTTATGTTGCGCTACAGCTGCACCATGGGCTATTGGCGACGATCTTCAAAACTTTCATGTGGATGATTCGAAGATATACCATCACATTTTTTTTGCCTTCAGCACGTAGAATAACCCGAACGATCTACCACGAAATCAGGCATTAAAGTTTTTGATCAGCAACAGAAATTACTTTAAAATGTATACTTTAAATTGTAAGAAAGTATTTTTGACCTGATGAAATAATTTGCCATTTGTCTCGAAATTGTTGAGCCTTAACCTCTATGACCACCCTGGCCAACAACGGAATGTTGAGGGAATGCTTTACGTCATGCAAAAATTAATATCATATAATATTTCTACTAAAAAAAAGTGGCATTTCAGAACGACTTTCAACCAATTTAGGAATAGTTTCTGAAGTGATGTTTTATATTTTCATTAACATTTTTATACATTTCGAAATAGAAACATTTGTATTTAAAGTTACTGTGTTTTCTATTTTTGGCTGGCGATTTCTTAAAAAATTCAAAATTGAAACCATCTGCATTTAAGCTCAATCTAATTTTATCTTGTCTAATATTAATCCTACGCAGAATTCGAAAATTTGAAAAGTCGCAATAAAAAATTCAAACAAATATACGTTTCTAGGAGCCCTCATTCAGGTATAGATTTACTATCATATTAAATTTCATAACTGTAAGTACCCCCATGTATCCTTAAGACATCACGCAATCAAACAAATACTCACGCTTGTCATTTGCTATATGCAGAGATGTAAAAGTGCTCTTTAATAACCATCCTTAATGTATATATTTTAGGAATACTTGTCAAAAATAAAATAACAGTATACACACATTAAAGGTAGGAAAGTATTATTTAACCGAGAAAGTACTAAAAAGAGGAAAATCTAATAAAACATTGAAGAAGGCATGATGGAAAGCATCAAAATCAGTTGGTTACTAAGATCAAAATTAAAAGGATTTCTGATTAATATTGTTTATTCCTCCTTTTAGTTTATTTCATAATCGATTAAACTTTAGCCTTCGTCGTTAATTGCAGTCTAGCCGATTCCGAACTCGGCATTCTTCTTCGAACATCATGACACTATTTCAGAAGGACATTCTATCTAGCATTAAAAGTTAAATTTTCGAAAGAAAAAAATCCATCTACTTTTAAATTAATAAATTTAAGTTCGTCCTACTAACTTTACTCTCTCATCCATACCAAAACTGATACTTATAATTTATCCTATATTTCAGACGCAGTTTCTAGTGAATGGGCAACTATCAAAGAAAAAGAAGGAACAGAAAAAGCTATACAATGTTATTCAGACATGCTTATTAATGGCGATATATCCCACTTGTTTTTAGACGTCACGAGTCCTGAAAAGATCGATGCCTTTTGTGGGTAAGCACTGTTAAGTAATCTAAGCCAACTAACCTGATGGAATCATGTAACAGTTTGAAAAATTTCACATATCATCCTTAAAAAAAATGCATGCTCTTCAAACTATAAAGCGCAATAATGTATGCTTTCCATAATTTAACAGAAAAAAAATGAAATCGAAACACAGTAAAAGTCCTTTATAACGACAATGACATGGTACAAATCCCATCGGTGGCTGGTCGGATGGCTTCCTGCTCGCCGACTACAGTGCTGACGTAAAATATCGTCAATGGTAGAGGGATCATGGATTAGAATCTCTTTGCTGTCGGGTTAACCGCGGGGAATTTTCAACCAGTTTTGCTCTCCATGTAAAGCAAATGCGAGTTAGTTCCATCAAAAAGTCCTCCACTTAGGTTAGTTTATTCCAATGCATGATCCGGGAGTTTCTTTGTCTACTGAGTTGGATTCAAAATTACAAGACTGCGAAATTGAACATTGATAGTTGTAATATCTGGAATGGGTTGACTGTTAAACGCAAGTTATGAAATAAAAATTCACAATAGCAGATTAAACTGTCGCTATAGCAAATTTGTCGTTGTAAGAAAATACTCATATTTATTCTTAAATAACAATAAAAAAACTAATAGTGAAATAGACATATTTATCTCTTTTTCTTTTATTTCAAACGACCATTTTGATTTAAAATACATAAGTATTAGAATAGACTTTTTGCCCACAAATTGTCGACTGAACTTAGACATGTATATTATGAATGGCAGAAATGCCCGTGACAGGAATATTTGAACAAGTTTTTGCAAAAATAAAATAAACTACAATTTCTGTCTTTCATAGATTACCATGAATATGGATTTGAATAGTAAGTTGTGAAATAGGAAAATCGGGGATGGGGGGCATATTTTCCTTGTTCATGATAACACACGATCAACAAAGAGTAAATTCTTTCGAAAGTGCAGAATTTCTATAAATAATAGGAGCAGGATTGAGAGCAAGATTTCTATAAATAATGGGAAAAAAAACATTTATTTTGTTCAGAAGATAACTTAGCCGGTGGTTATACAAACATTGCCTTATAAATATAAAGTGATAAATTATTAATTTTTCGCTTTTCTGTATTGATAGCAGAATAAACAAAAATGCATTCCATTTGAACCTTTTTCATTTATAATATTGTTCATTTAAACCATAGAAAAAATTATTTCTCTAATAACAGTTTTGTCGTAATAGTGGAAGGAGAACAATTTTTAACTCGTCATAAACATACTACATTTGTACCTTTAAGATTGGCCTTTTGACGGTGATCCCGGAATTTGTTGTAATAACGGACTCCTTATATGGAGCTTTTACTACAATTTTCCCCTCTCTCCGAGAAAATCTTTACGCGAATTAAAAATAATAATATGATTCTCAACTCAAAACAAGTCCAGTAGAAACAAGCAGTAGTAGGAGTTATTTTTCAAGACCCCCGAAGTGGATATGGACCCAAATTTTAATTAAAAAACTTGTTCTTTTTTCTAGTTTGTAGTTAATTTAAATATTCGTTGTTGCTTTTACAGACGAATATCACGGTTGAGGAAGTGCATTGCTGAAAACGAACATCATTTATCTGTTCCCCAAAATACCCAATACCTTCAAAAAGTAAGAGGAGTGGAAACATTTTATCTCAATGTTTGTCCACCAGGAACGGAAATCACAACCCGTAAGTATTATTATACGTTCTTAAACTTACTATTTGAATGAATTAAAACATTCATCTACCGAAGAGAAAATTCAAATTCAAAGCACGAAGTCACTTATTCTCCACTGTGAAAAATACATTTTGATATGCATGATAGAAAAATAAATTGGTAAAAACTAACGGGTATTTTGCCAAGAGGATTATTAAAATCTTAATATATTGTAACGAACTATTTCATTGAATCCGGAAAAGCTTTTGCATTTTGTTTGCTTGATTTTTAAAAAAAAAATTATTTGCTTTGAAATATTTTTTAAAAGAAATGTTTATGCAGAGTTGAATGTAGACATTTAATTCAGCAAATTTATTTCACTTGACGAAATAAAGTTTAAATGAATTTTAAAAGTAATGTAAATTTTTTTTTATTTCTAAATTTATGTTATCTAATGCGAAATGCATATTAGACGTTAGATTTGTATTGAACAAATCAAAAAGATTGATCAGAATCACAATTTTTTTTCATATCGATCGGTCGAATTTATTTAAAACATCCGACGAGGCAATATCAACGAAATATTGACAATATCGACGAAAGTTTGATTTTTTTTCTAAGTTCTTTATATAAATGTGTAAAATATCTGCTAATTCTTACTTATTTTTTCGATTTAAAAAATCATGTAAACTGCATTCTATTGTCTGCATTTGAATTTCTGTTCATTATCTTTCTAAATCTCTTTAAATGGAGAATGTGTGTTAAGATTTCTATATATTTTATTCATATAAAAAATAATAGTTATATAAAAAAAAATTAATATGAAAGAAAATAATACTTTAAATTCGTTTTCAGAACAACGTTAATTTTACTAAAATCTCTTTATGATAATCCACATTGCCAAAAAAAAATTTATTATAGAATTCTTTGAAACATTGTATATAGATTTTGTAAAACGTTAACTCTGTTCTCAACTATAAGCTAAGGTCTAAGTGCGAATTTATTATTTTTATTGTGCTTTAATTAAGAATGTTTAGAATTCTTTAAAACAATTAAATATTAAACAACATATTTAGTTCTATTTAAGTGTACACTTGAAATTTTTTAAAGATTTTAGTTCTAAGCCCTGGCAACAATATTATATCGAGAATTTTTTTTTATTGATACTGATGCATTGCAATTTGTTGTAGTGCTTCTAGCGTAACATTAAAAAATCTGTAGTTTTTATGCTAAATTCATCCTTATTTTGAAAAAAAAAATAGTTTATAAATTTTTAAAGTTCACTTACATTTATAGTTTTGATCCCTCCTGTTTACCAAAAATAAAATAAAAATTTAAGGCTGTTATCAAGAAAAAAACTGCGTCAGACTCAGTTCTAAATCTCTATAAACATAATATTTATTAGTTAATTTCGCAACTTAAAAATGAGATATATTCTCTACTCTAACTATCTATTATAACAGCATTATTTAAAATTTTAAAACAAAATTATTATTTTTTTACCAAATTTAAATGTCATATTTTTTTCCATCATCTTCAGAATTTTTTCTCTATGAAAACTGATATTTTATTTGTTCTTCATTTTCTTTCATAAAAACTTTATACTAGATCTTTAAATAAATAGTTTCTTTCCATTTTAATATCTTCAGATAAATTTAGCTTCTTTCCATTTTATATTTGCTGATTTTTATAGTAAGCAACATTAAATTTTGATTTTTGAAAAAAAATTCTTTCCTTTAACTTGAATATGTACAGTAATTTTAGAGTTCCTATGTTTTAAAATTAAGTTTTAAAAATGTTTTCAAATGTTCTTGAATTTAATCCATTATAATACAAAAATTCCTGCACATTTTAGAAATCTTCAAATTAATCAGAAAAATTTAATGATTCGAATAGCTTTTACTAGACTGCAAAAATCATGAAGCGCTCCTTTAACGATTAAAGCAAGAATTTATCTAACTCAGATAAAAAAATAATTATATCTCAGGCAATATATTTTTTATCAAATATCCAAAAATATTTCATTAATCTAAAATGTTTTTACTGTTAAGTAAATTACAGAGAAAAAACCCATTAAGGTTGCGGCCTACGCCACAATCACCCATTTGGCATCATTAAACAACATATTATGGGAGTTAATTCAATTAAATCCTTGAACGTAAAAGTGTAAAATTATTTAAATAAGTGTCATTAAAATGTTCTTTACGATCAATATCTTAATTTATTCTTTTTCCGGAAAAATGTTATGATACTATAGCATGATTAAACTAACAGAAACTTGAATTGATTATCAATTCTTTTAGGTGTCCGTTAAATTCGAAGACATTCCCAAAAAAATTTTATTCTTAGAAACACAAATTCCATTTATTTTTCATAATTTTCACATTAACTTTAAAGTCTATAACATCTAAAGGTTATTCAAGATTCTCTTTAAATGTTGAAATCTTTATTTTTCTATTTTTCTTCATGGTTGCCAAATTAATTGAAATATTTTCACGGATATTGCAGCAATTTTTCTATGCCATTGTTCCAGCAGCTCCCCGTCCGACTGAGAATTGAAAAAATTTATTACAGAGCATATGTAAATAAAGGGAAAATAATTTACAATTCATAAAAATATAAATAAATTATTTTAATTGATGAAAACTAAAATTTTGAAAATCGGATTAAAGATTCCCGATGAAAGGAAATTCAAAAATACTTTTTCAGTGTTTCTATTGCAGGAATTATTTAAGAAAATTTCGCTCAAATTTTAAGATTTGTACTTATACAATTTAAGATGTATTAGTTCTTATTCCTAACAATCTAGCATTTTTTTTCAATTATTAATGAATTAAACAACAAATAATGACAAACAATAATTAAAAAACAATTTTTATAGTGGAATTCAGTGAACGAGTATTATAAATAAGTGCAAAGCCTTTTTAAATCCCGGAATTAATTCCGAAGATACGAACTCCAAAAAAAAATTAGGGAGATTTAACTTTCTAATTCCCCCCTGACTATTGAAACTATATTTTCCAGATTGTAATAACCCCCATCAAAAAATTCAAAATATTTATTAAAAGCAACTAAGTTTTAATTATTTCGTAACTAAATTTATCTAATATTATACTTTGCACTAACTATTTAACATAGATTAGTTTTACATCGAATGTATCAGTTTCGAATATATGTTATTATTGTATATAATGCAATAATTGCATGTATATAATAATTGTATGTATATAATAATTGTATCTATATAATAATTGTATGTATATTAATAATATATTACACACAACAATAATAAGTTCGAACGGTAAAATATTATTGATGGTATTTTCTGTATTTAACTTAATTCACCATATTTTCACCTTTGATAATATTAAATCTTTTAATCGATTTTTGAATCTCGTAATTAAAATAATATTAGTTCTCTATGCAAAAAATAAGTATTAAGATAATAAATGCTTGCGATCGATTTTTTTATGTCACGCAATTTAAAATAACACAATTGCGCTTTCCTCGAGGAATTTTTTTAAATTCTTCAGTACTTTAATGTCAGTTTCGCGTTCAATTCTTTCTTTTGAGCTTGTTCCAACAAAGGTCAGGTAAAATAGCTTTCCTCATAAATAATAATGAATATCATTTTTTTTCTCTTAAACATCGCTTATTTTCTTATTCTTTTGAAAAAGTTGCATAAGCTATTTATGGACTAATATCATTTCCATCCACTTTCAAATAATAACTTTCGATCTTTATTAAAGTTGCTCAAGTAGTAATATATACAAAGATCAATAGAGTAATGCTGTCTTAATTTACTATAAAAATGTAAAAAAAAAAAAATAAATTCTGCTGAGCATCGTGAAGTTTGCCCTCAAAAAATAGGGGTGTAAAATTTTTAAAAAATATTCGTATAAGTTCTTGCCCTGAAAAAAATATTAGATTTATACAAACTTTTATTGTTAGGATTATATATATATATNTATTTATATATATATATATATATATGCTTTTTACGTTTTACTAGACCAAAAGAGAATGCTTTAACCCAGATATATTTAGCAGCTTGACGTAATGAACATAAACTGCGCAGTGGGGGTTATACAAAAGATGTCATTGAGTTTGAACAAACCCCCTTATCCATCGTTGATACTGACTTAACATGAAACACCCAGTTTCGAAACCCCGGTTTGGCAATATAAACCATGAGTTGAAAAGTTTAGTCTTCATTATTTTTTGACTATTTGTTTCGATACTAAGGGTTTTTTAATCCGCTGTTAACTTCCACTCTGGTGGTAGATTCATAACCTTATTAACAGTGCTTGTTTTCAATTTTCGTTGCTATTCTTGAAACATTTTTTTGAAGAAAAAAAAAAGATTATATTGAGTAATTAAATTTGAATTACTCTTTTACTGGGCAAGTGAAAAATATGTTAAGTTTCGTTTTTCTAACTGACTTGTATTGATGAGGGATGAGTTTTATTATTATGAATTTATATATTTTATTATTATGAATATCATAAAGCCTTACACAAATGTAGAAATATTACTGAAATTCAATTAGAAATACTTTTATTTCAAACTGTTATTTAATACTTTTATTTTACACAACGATCTAGCTAACATTATTCGCATTTTTAATCTTTTATTTTTTAAAACATATTAACGATCACTCAAACTATTGAGAAAAATTTTCTTTTTAATAAACTTTAAATGAAATTGTGTCAAATAAACTTCTCAGATAAGCGTATATCTACACATTCCTTTATTCAGAAGAAGTTCTGATTTTTTTTTTCATTTTCAAGGACTA
Source organism: Parasteatoda tepidariorum (assembly GCF_043381705.1). Lineage (NCBI taxonomy): Eukaryota > Metazoa > Arthropoda > Arachnida > Araneae > Theridiidae > Parasteatoda > Parasteatoda tepidariorum. The sequence goes on from NC_092210.1 coordinate 31,055,537, forward strand.
ACATCACTTAATTCTGTGCAGAATTCTGAAAATATATTTCAATATGATATAATTTTTAATATGATATGATATATATAATTGTCTCACAAAAATACAAACTTCAAGAATGAAAGAAAGAAAAAAGCAAAATTAGTTGATATTTGGAATATATTTGAAATCGAACGCCTCTATCAAAACATGAAATACTATGAACTTTAATTTAAAATTTTCTGAAATTTATTGAACTTCAAAATTCATAAATTATTTTTGCTGTTTCTTTTATTAAAACGTAACATTATGCGTTTACTTTACTCGAAGTAAATTTTATTCTAATATCAAAATGTTAAAGCATGTTACAAATGCATAAAACTTAATTTGAAGTTTAAAAATTTTATGTCATAGAATAAAATGAGATATTAGTCTATGGAAACTTCAAATACTGATTTTTAAACATCACTTTGTTACTCGACAAAATCCTAACATAGAAAGAGTTCAAGGATAAGATAGATGAATTAGAAAAAAATTCCGTCAAATTCCCGACACAATTTCCTGATGAAAGAATCACTTTAAAGTGCTTTGCGTTTTTAAAGGATGTTTTATTTTAATTGGCGTTATAAATATTCTTATGTGATTACTGTTATAATTATTTTTATAGGATTAATGAGATGAATATTTTTTTTGGATTGTTGTGATAATTGTGATAAATATTCTTATGGGATTATTGTAATAAACATTCTTATGTGATTGATGTTATAAATATTTCTATGTGATTGATGTGATAAATATTCTTATAAGATTGAAATTATAAATCTTATATATTGATGTGATAGTGAGAGCGAAGTGATAAATAAGGCACTTGATGTGATGAATATTTTTACGTGATTGATGTGCTAAATACTTTTATGTGATTGATATGAAAAATACTATAATATAACTGATACGATAGAAAGGTATTCAATATTCTTACTAAACTTTGATGAGTTTTAAGTAATTTTTATTTCAATTGCATGTTAAAGAGGATTATTTATATTTCATTCTTTAGAATACAAAGGAAATTCCCCATGTTTTCAATTAATAAAGAAAGAAATTTTGTTCTGTGGATCAGATTTACCTGACGTATCAAGTTACGCAATGCAATACGAAGAAACAACTCGATGCTGGTATGTGATAACCAATTTGGAAAATAATGAACTAAATAGCTTGAATTGCATTGTTAATTCTAAACTTTTTTTTTAAGATAGTATCATTAGCGCTTTTGTCAATATATTATTTATGAAAACAAAAGATCAGTATAAAAATCTTCTCAGACCTAAAGTTAAATTCAAAGTAATCAAAGAATAAATTTTTAATGAAGTATATTTTCCAATATTTTCGAATGCGAAGATAATGTAAATGGGAACAATTATTCATCATAAAATGAAAATGATATTTTCTAAAAAGTTTGGAAGTATGCGTAACAACTTTAAAAAAAACAAAACATATTATTTCTACTTACAGAAATAATATTCTTACTATTAAAATAACTATTGAATTTCAGGTGGTTGAAGTATTTTGATAATTAAATTAACACATTAATATGCGTAGAAATAAAATTAAAAAGAATAAATAATAAAACAATAAAAATGATTGAATCATTTTATTGTTAAAATGATTCAATTAATCATTTTCATGAAAAATTATTATTTAATCATTAAAATGATTCAACTATTTCTTTCATGAGAAAGTTAATGTGAAATATTATCACTTTACCAATCATAAAGAAAACTATCTGAGAAAAAATCCAAGAAAAGTAGCAATTTTTTAACAATTCGCTGAAAAGAGTATCGTGAATTTAAATTTAATTTACAATTTAACGAGAAAAAAAATTTCAAATTATTATGTGAAGAAGAAAGGATTTCTACAATTAGAACAGATTTTGAATGCAATATATGAAATGCTTCTTATAATTAAAAAATCTGCATCTTCTAGATGCACAGATTTGGTGGAGGAAATTAAGAGTCGCAACGTATTTAACTATACTACACAAAACAAAATTTAAATCTTTTTTTGTTTGCTGTTCCCGATCTTTACGCTGATTCATTAGCGTCTGAAAAACTTGAATATCATTTTACAATCACTCATGAGCGAAACTTTACTTCATGTTTTTTTTTTTAGAATGAATTTAAAAAGAGCCGTGATGCCTCAGGTAATAGAACGTCCTCCTTCCAATTAGGTAAAACGGATTCGAATCCCAGCGATGGCTGGTTGATACGAATTTCGCAGCTGACTCACACCGACTACAGTGCTGACGTAAAATATCCTCTGTGGCAGACGGGTCTTTGGTTAGAGTCCCTTTGTCGTTAGGCTAACTGTGGGAGGTTTTCCTCGCTGCAACGCAAATGTGGGTAACTTCCATCAAAAATTGTCCACGAAGGTAAATTTCTCCCAAAACTTTATCCAGGCGTTCTCTTGTCTTCTGAATTGGGTTCAAAAGTACAAGACTGTGGAGGTGAACATTGGTAGTCGTAAACATGTATGGCAACGTTACTTTTAAAAAGTAACGAGTAAAAGTACAAGTATTTTTAAAAAAAGTAACGAGTAAAAAGTAAAAAGTTCTTACTTTAAAAAGTAACGAGTAAAAAGTACAAGTAAAAGTACAAGTACTGAACAAAAAAAGTAACGATTTAAAAGTACATTTCTAGAAAATCGAAAATTCAAAGTAACCTAAAATTTTATTGAATAATATTCTTATGTTCTTTAATGTTTTTGCAAAATTGTTGTTATTTATTTAATTATTTTTAATTTTGAAAGTTATGGATATTAATTTATTTTTAAATTCGGAAGAATATTATAATATAATTTTATAATATAATCGTATAATATAATTTTAAAATTAAATATAATTTTAATATCAAACTTTTTATGGATTTGCACGAAAAAGAAATTTTATCTATTGATTTCAATTTTTAGTTTATTATTTTTATTAATTTAAATTACCAATGATTTAAAATTGTTTTACTCTTAAGAAACGCGTTTTAAAAGCACAAACATAAACAAAGCAAACACGGGGTTTCAGATAGCTTTGAGATCTTTGAGCTAGTAAAAAATATTTGAATGTGCAGTATAAGTTGAAACTGTTGAAACAGAAGGTATTTAAACACGAAGTTAGCTGTGAAGGCATATATATTGCACATTAATTTTATAAATTAAAATAACATAAGCACTTTTTTTTTTTTAGAAAGTTTACCGAGTTTTAGAAAAAAGTAACGATTTCATTCGATATTTCCGTTACAAATACTTGTACTTTTCCCTAAAAAAGTAACGAAAGTACGAGTAAAAGTAGTAAATTTTAAAAGTAACGAAGTACAAGTAAAAGTACGTACTTTTTACTTGTACCGACGGTACAAGTAACGAAAGTAAAAGTACTGCCATATATGGTCGTAAACCTAAAATTGCGTCGGTTGTTCTGCGATGGTTATAAAATAAAAATAAAATTATTTAAAAAAGTTGCATTAAAAAAAGGCATGGAACAATCTATCTTTTTGTATCGATACAATTTCATTTACATATTTTTTTAACCCTAAATTCATTTTTATGTTTACATAAATAAAAAAACCCGCATTTCAATATAAATGCACAGTACAATATCTGATACAGCTGTTATGAATAAGAAAATATTGCAATGAAACTCAATTTACAGTTTTCTAATATCATCTCTAACATGTAATTCTCAATAGTAGCTGAAAAAGCGAATAAGCACATATTGTTGATGATTAAAAAAATTTAAGTAATGATGAGTCACGTTTTTTAGTTGTTTCAGAGACTATCTTGGGTAAATTAAACACTATGCTTTCAATAAAAACACTGAGATTTTTATGTATTGTACTGATAATTAGTGGGAATTTGATGAACTATTAAAATAAAATATTCAAAACTTGCTTTACAAGTTTAATGTAAAAATCTCAGGAAAAGATAAGGCTTATCACTATATTGACCCTTAAATCTTCAAATAAAATTACTTTTTTTCGCTTAACAATAAAATAATTTTGATATTTAAACTGTTTATTACTTTTTTAGATTCCTTGCTATTTTATAAATGCATTTTATTTCGTTTTTAAAATGGAGTTGAACAGCCAACCTATAGGACTATCAATGTTCAACTCAGTGGTCTTATAATTTTGATCCCTACCCAAAAAACAAATGAACTCCTGAATTAAGCATTGTAACAAAACTAGCCTTCGTGGAGGACTTTTTGATGGAACTAATCCACATATGCGTTACATGGAGAGGAAAGCAACGAGAATCTTTCATGGTTAACTCGATTCCAACCCATGATCTGTCTACCGTTCAGGATATTTTTCGTCAGCACTGTGGTCCGTGCGAGTTAGGATGTAGAATTCGTATCAACCAGCCACCGCTGGAATTCGAACCTGAGTAACCTCATTGGAAGGTTAATTCCCTGAGCCATCGTGGCTCCTATAAACGCATTTTTAATTATTTAAATATAAGTCATAAAATAGTTTTACTTGTCTTATGTGCAGTGCGTTAAAAAGTCTCATCACTATACTATCGCACGCTTTTCAAATAGAACTGCTTTTTTTCGATTAAAAATAAAGTAGTTTTTGTATTGAAATTTTATTAAAATATTGTTTTTATCCCCTTATTTGTTTCTTTGCCATTATTCTATAAGCGCATTTGTAATTATTTAAATGTGAAACATTAAATGCTTTTGCTTGTTTTATTTGTAGTGCGTTAAAAAGTCACAGAGAATGCATGTACAAAGCTGTTTCTGGATATTGCGGAACAGATGCTGGAGACGTTACCACAAAGATTCTTGTGAAGTTCTTCCACCCACAACTTAAAGGCTGTGACAAAGTTTATCCCCGCTGCCAAGAACACGGATTCACAGACTCATCAGATGTCCGGCAAACGTATAATCCATATGGTCCAGATGATATCGGACCAAGAACACCAAACAGACGATTCTACGGCAATCACCCAGAACCACGTGAAACAGAATCTGAAGGCAGTTGGAAAGATCACGAAACAGTTGATAGGAAAAAATGTAAATCAAATGGAAATTCCGTTTATGGAATAACGAGCAGCATTTCAAGTTTTTGTGTCATTTTTTTACAATTATTGTGTACTAGATACTATTGGTTTTAGTAACGTAATTTTGGGTATTGTTATCATCTTACTCATCAAAGCATAAAAAGGACAAAGAATTTCATATTTTTCATATAAAACTATATTCATTTACATTGTATTAGAAGACAATATTTTATTATCATGTTGATATTGTAATAAAATATTCATGAGAAACTTGCGGAAAAACCATAAAGGCAACAAAAAAAACTTCATAATCCTTCACTTTGTAAAAAATTATGTTGTCATATGTTGAGATAAAACGAAATAAATTTATATTCTTGTAAGATAAACTCCAGTATGCATCATTATCTCTAGCATGCAGAAATATTTGTAAATATTGAACTTGTGTGCAAAAAAAAACTCAAGACTTAACCATAGCCGCAGCAGTCGGTTGTGAGACTGTTAAAAATGGTTTAAATTGAAATTTCGCACTCAGCTGCAAGATTGTGACAATATGGCCAGCATTTCATAAACGCTGTTTTTACTTCCCAGACAAGCCGATAGCTATCGATCTGAGTCCCACGGTAGACTGATCGCAAAGACACGGTTCCCAGTAGAATCCCGAAGTCAAGCATCACTGGCTGTGGTCAGTAAGTGGGTGGGTGACCACTTGGATCAATTTGCTCAAGGTCCGAGAGCGGGCAATATTGTTTCTCATTAAACCGTTCTGCCGTAAAGTGCTAGACTTCAAGCGTAGGTCGTCATTACCGAAGCAAAAAAAAAAAATTACTGGTTAAATGTTACAAGTAAAGTACAAGTGTAAAATATTTGCATACTATTACTGATGCAAATGTTCAATTAACTATAGTAAGAAGTATTGAAATAAAACTATTGTATGCACTTAAAATCAAAGTAGAAACAGTGAATGTTATAAATCTGCACTTTCGAGAAAAACCAACAAAAACTGCCAATTATTGAAAGATCACCTTAATTGCTTCCAAATTGTTGGATTCTCTTCTTTAGGCAGTCTGAAAAATTACTCTAATTTACGACTGATATTCCAAAACCAACAAAGACTTATTTTCGTAAAAAGGTTGCATACCTCGTTTTAACAGACTGCTTCAGTTAAAGGAAAAGGTACTTATTTGTTATGAACAACCTTAAACATCTGCTATTATTGACGCAAATGATGCTCAGTTTAGGTATTAAGCAAAACTAGATGTTTGTGGTTGTATTATGGTAATGGTTGCAGTTTTAAATATACTAATATAGGGTCAATGTTATAATAGTTACTTAGTACCAGTTAAAACAGCATCAATACTATAAACTGTTTTAATATAAATAATGAGAAAAGAACTTTTGACGGTCTCTCGAAAGAGATACGTGCAAGAGAAAAGTCTACGATTGCGACTAAGTCACAAGTTAATCTAGAGCCAAATAAATACAGTTAATCTTTATCTTCACACTAGTGCTGTTAGGTGCTGGTTATTTTTCATCACGCACGAAAAACAAATTCAGCTAGTAATTAATATTTAATAAAGTTTTTTTTTTTTTAACTCCGAATTCGATATAGCTTATATTACTATTTTGTCAATAACTGTAGTTCTACATCTCAGTAAAATAGAAGCGACACAAACGGAAAATGATTAAGGCAGAAGTGCAAAGTACTTTTTCAAAAGGTAAACATTGTTTATACGCAAGACATTAAGAAAAGCATGTTTGATGCCCCAAGACTAAGTTTGAAGAGTATAAAATTAAATTCTTGAAATGTTTAACTCTATTGACGTTTTTATCACCATAGTTTAAGTCTTAATATATTTAAAAGACAAAACTGCAGAATGCAGGTTCTCTACAAAGCAAAAACAATGCTTTCTTCACACAATTTAATGTTTTTATTTATAGAAATTAAAATTTAATGAACTTCATGGTTACATTCGAGAATGTATTTTTAAAGAACGAAGTTCTTTCGGAGCATATCTATTAAATGGGTAACAGCAATATTTCAGCAGCAAGAGTTTTCAAAAATTTAAGACCGTGTTTAAAACTGAAATTTATCATCTGATGACTAAGCTGAAACATTTATCGCAGACTTAAAAATCATGACATTTAAAATTCACACAGTATGAGTATAATACCATCGGTTAAAAGGTTTGGGAATTTTATACCTACAGACCAAGTTCTTAAAAAATATGTACACACATATAGCACTTAACAATTATAGTCTAAATTTTACAACCCACTAAATACACTGAAAATATATCATTGGATTTAAAACATACTTAAAGACCTTGCCAAAATATTTAATATTTGTCAAATAAATATTTAATATTGTTGCTAAGAAATTTATATCATTACAATTTAAAGTGAACGTTTATACACCTACCGGCATTCTCTAAAAATTTTAAAATTCTCCAAACATATTCCCTATTGGGCACTTTTTTTAAAACCTTAAATTTGAACCACAACCTGAAACTTAAAATTTTTAAGGATCAATCTTTGAGAAATTACTGAAAATTCTAGGGGGATTTACTGCGGTGAATGTTTGAATTCACTAAATTTATGAAAATCAGACTAGATAGTTAAAAATATACAATTTTAATAACAAATATAAAAAACTTCAGTGAATTACAAAAACTACAAAAACCTTGAAAGGGAATTCATACAAAAAACAATGAGTAACATGAAAGCAGATGACGCCAGCGTCACAGCAGAGTTGCAAGTGCCGAACACATTCTTACACGCTAATTCCAGAGCTGCCCCATTCACTTTCATAACTTCATCCTGCAAAACTTGAGAAGCTGTCTGCCCGCAGACATTTTCCACACTTTGGACGGCACAATTCCGTAGCTCCTTATAATCACTGCAAGGAAAGATTAAAATGTTATCAACATCGAATGTCTTGGTCAAAGAAAGGTTTTAAAACTGGTTCTACAAAATAATTTTTAGAGATAGAGCAAGAAATATTTAAAAGCTTGCCTTTGAAACTTATAAAAGTGGCCTTTAGTATTTTGCTTTTATCAAACTTGAAACAATTAAAAACTTGAAACATTTAGAGTCCGTACATTCAAGAAATATTTTGTAGATTAAGATTTAGGAGGGTAACCTTATGTAGTCGCATGTGCTTGCAGACACGCCACTATAAATCTAAAATCCTACATGTACTATAGGTAAATGGGGAACAACCCCTTGCCATGCTATTTCAGAAACTTCTGGACTGATGCAATTATAAAATATACTTCGGTATTTAATTCTCAATTTGTAGCAAGCTAATCCTCCAGATTAAGATTGAAAAACTAAGAACGTATATTTTAAGTTTCACATTCCCGAATGCTTAATTTAGGTGAGACTATATTTCAATTATCTATGTACTTATGAAATTTGATTTAAACATTTTATTCAATTTTTATACATCACGATTTGATTAATACACATGTCAATGCCACTTGAGAACTACATTTGGCACACATAGGATTTATGGATGATTATAAATTTCAATGTTTAGAAAACTTAAAAACCATTCTAAAATTAAGGTAAAAAATTTAAATATAAAGGAAAAATTAAAAACCTGAGCAATTTATATTCTATACCTGTTTGTTAAAACTTCTCCCCTGTCGTAATCACTGAACATATTTACTCATGTTAAAAAGTGGTTACTTAAGTATAATTAAAAAATAGTGAGAACAGTACAGAACAAACTTTTAATCTTCAATTCCTGCCCAACTTATAGCTCAGTTTGTTTCATAGTAAATAGTGTTTTACATAGTTCTTTAAGATTTTGCAATGCCTTAAAAATTAGGAGTCTAGGCTTAACGAAACCTAGACTCCAAATAAATTCAAATTCGATGACAAGTATTTCGGTTTAGTTTAAGCAGTACAAATTAGAAGATTAAGATAATTTGTGATAGTAACACAGCACAATTGTTTTAAATAAGCCATTGGTTAAAAATATGATTTATTTAAAGTAATATGACTTACATAGTTATCGGAAAGTAAATATGACATTAAAATTTATTAAAACATGCTTAACTAAAAACTTAAGCCTTAATGCATATACCATATACTTAATATGAAAAATTGTATCTAAATAAAATATTGAAAATTTATTTAAAAAGTTAGATATTAGTTAAATAACACTTCAAAAATGACAAGAGTAAAACAACTTAATAGATTAAAAACTACTCTTATCGAAACATTTCAAGATTTACAAATTGAAATTCTGCTTTAACAAGCATTTCACCTAACATACAAAATTTTAAATTTCAAGTAAATACGTCGTTCAGGTATCTTTTAATCGCATGGATGTCATACACTATGTTTCGTTTCCATCAAATCGAAAAAGTTAACTATTTCTAACAAAACAAAATGTTAAATGAATCTAACTCGTTCAGCGAAAAGGAATCTTTAAACACTCATTCGTATTCTTAAAGAGTGTTCTAAAACATTTAAACTATACAAGAACTAAGCAACAGTTTACCGAATCCTTCTAAGTGGAGTAGAAGTGCATTAAAATTTCAGCTCTGGAGCAGATAAACTTATTTTTCTTTTCTACCTTAATTGCAGTCAATTATAGGAAATTAAAGTTTGAGCTTAGAATTTTTAAAACTACTTCACGAACACACTGAAAATACTAAGTTTAAAATAATCATTCTGAAACTCAAATTTACTTTGTCAAAGTAATGTAATACTGCACCGGTTTTCAGTTTGTTTTAGAGAACTTTATTACGGTTTCTTCCAATTGAGGGTAACATTTTCCCCCGAAAGAGATTTACTAGTTCAGATTTCAAAAAAAAAAATATTTTCCAGTTTTTAAGCAAACTTATATTTAAAAAGTAATCTCTCATTTGCTTTAAGATAGAGCAAACGAACAAATTGCGGAAATGACTAGACACATTAAAAGAATTAGATTGAATTTAGAACAATGGTGGAAGAATCTAAAGGGACTGAACTGCAGTAAACTCAGCTCTTAATTCAGTTATAACTTAACCACAAAAATGAGATGAAACAGGAAAACTTTCAGAATATACATAAGTATTCAGACTTAATTTTTAACTACTTTGAAATCTATGAAAGTGCACGTTTTTTTAATAGCACAGTAAAATAAATTTAAACTTAATTTTCAGAAACGTATTGTTACATCAGTACAAATCAAACCAAAAGCAAATCTCAAATCTTCACTTTACAGTAATTTCTCGCACTGTAGCCTTAATTTTAACAATTGTTCGATTCCGAAAATAAAATGCTATGCAAATTTTAAATGTATTTCCTATAAGCAAACTAATGAATTGGTAAACTTTGTCAATTTTCAAGCTTTAGTTAAAGCAAAAACTTATTTAACGTGAATAAAAATTAGGGAAATTTAAAAGCGGGCAGTAAGAGCATAATTGTTTTGAGTACATTGGGATTTTTTAAAGTGAATAGAAATCTGACGTCATTGAATCTGTATCATCGAATCTCCTATCATGAGTCCCAATGCACAAATGCAGATATGTGATTCGAACGCACGTATGAAAATTCACGCAAATAAAGATCTCATTTCCACATACATAGGGTCTTGCGCATAGGTTTTGAGAAATATTGTTTATGGATATTGTGCTGTTTAAAATTTATACACGCTAAGGTGCGAAATATCTAAAGACTTGTCTATTATACGACGAAGGGCTTATACAATCACTGGTGTAGAAGTGATTCAATCTCTAGATCTGTAATTTAGATTTCTTACCAGCATTCCGCTTTCCATTTTGATTCATCATCGCTCAATACAACTGCCGGCTGAAGGGTGCGATTGTAGCATTGTATGAAGCTCATTGAAGCATTCTGAAAGCAATCTTCAAACAGTTTGACATCTGAAATAAAAAACGTAAATTTAAAGACCGAATTTAAACAGTAAAGCACATTTTTATAAGTAACGAACAACTTCAAAAATTACAAAACCTGTCAATGCTCTTTAAACACTTAACATGTAGGCTAAAATAAAACTCAAATTTCATTGCAGTGAGATAAGATTCAAAAACTTGGAAGGCTTATTCACATTTTTAATGAGAATTTTCACACAATAGAATATATTAATCTCTCCTTTTATATCATTAATATTAGGTGTTACAATAATTTCCTCCCCCATTAGTAATTGAATATCAGAGCTTTAGATACTTTTATAACAGATGTGATTTATAAAATCAAAAGGATTTCTAAATAAACACTAATTTAAGTACTAATTAACACTTCGAGATTCATCATTGATACTACTAACGTACACCGTACTACCTTTGCAAAAATAAGTTTACTAGATTCGATTGTCTAGTATTTTATCAAATTGTCCCCGTTGTCGTTATAAGCATTTATGATCCAAATTTTAGCAGTTTTTACTTTAAATTCAAAAGTTGTCATAATCTTCGCTAACTTTGATTAAAACATTATCCTTAACGAAATCAAATAAGACAATAATGGAGAGTTTGAAATTTTACAATTATTACCAAAGGTACACACATAATGTACACATAATTCAGGTAAATACAAGTCTTAAAATAGTAATTTCACATAAACCAATTGTAAAAATCTGATATTTGTATGATTTCTGGCTTTTGCACAAGAAAATGAAAAATTCTAAGTTCGATTTTTGAAAGATTTGTTTCAGAGTAACATTTTTAAACAGCTCTAACTTTAGAACCATTTGACCTAGAAAGCATAAATTTTATAATTGTTTAGTTTTCAAATTATATTTTAAATAACATGTATACGTTACTCTACAAAATTTTAATAAATAATCTATTGAAGTTTCAGTATTTCAAATTACTTTGAAACACTTGTCAAATTTCAAGATAATACCATGGAATAGTTAAGAATATTTTTTTCTAATTTAACACTAATAGAAATCACGTGTTACATAAAAAATGAAATTTTAAGAAAAATTTTGGTAAAACGCAGCACGTTTCTATTTTTACAGCACGATTTGCCTAATGTTCAAATACTTTTCTCTTAATGATATCCTAGAATGCCGCTTTGGAATATGGCACACTCATTGCTAAAAAAGGAGTTTAATGTTCAAAATCGGTTTATTCAAATGTATTAAGTTTTAAAGTTTTGTTAAAAAGATTCAGCCACGTTATATTCTACAAATTGCCATTAAAAATGTAACAAAATTTCATAAAATTTAGTTCCAGATTAATTAGCTCTCAAGTCAAAAAGCCGGCAAAATATTATTTAACAATTTGTTTAACAATTTTTCAGTAAGTGGTCCAAGAATAATTTTTATTCTATCGTACCTTCAAACCTTCCTACTGATCTTTAATTCTTACTTCTTAGCTTTCGTTCCAAAAATATGTAACGTTAAGTTGAACACTTAAAACAGCAGTGGCATCAATACAGAGTTTGTAAGAGATAACCTCTACGGTTTTACTAACTTACAGCTGTATTTAGTCAGATTCATTCTCAGCTATTTTTCCCTTTCAACATCTTACTCAATTGAGTAAGTTGTTAAAGATTCAGCAGAGAAAGTAATGAGATGACCAAAGGACCGTTTAAATAATACGTAAGTGGCTTACGAAGGGAGGGTGTTTGTGATTTGCTTGTTTTTGCTGACAAAGGGTATGAGAAATACAATACGTTAACACCTTAAAAATCACTAAATTTCAATAACTTTTCAAAAACAAAGTTTGAAAACATTTACTTAGGGAAAAATCAAAAATGGAGAAAAGTTTAAGTATGAGAAGAAAAAGTTAAATTTCTTCGAAGAATCAGATTTAAAAATATTTGAGTATACAATGAAAACAAGATTTCTACAAGAATATTCTACTCAATTTATAAAATGAAACAAACTTAGTTCAAATCTTTTACAAGTTACAAATCTACACATCTTTTTATTAAAATATAGTCATAAAACTAGATTACAGTTAAAAAAAACCATTGAGTATAAGCTGCTTCATGCAAGCTTGGAGATTAGGTGGTTTGCTGACAGGAGCGGGAGTCCCTAATTTACCAAACAAGATTACGGAATATTTGAACGGCTAAACAAAAATATGGGACTTACTGCAACTGCTCATACTAAGACGCAGGTCTGATAAGACTTTCAGAAGCATTAAAATAAATATGAAACAATAAAATGGGTAATGAAGGGGCTATAAGCAAAGTCCCATATCAGAAAACGAGAAAACTGCGCTACTTTTGAGATCAAATACAAAAGGTGTGAGATTAATAAATTTAAAATTTTAAAAATCTTAAATATCAGAGTAAAAGTACCCGTAAAAAGGAAAAATAGCGCCATTGAAATAAGTTTAATCTCTAGTTAAAATTATATGCAGCACCATGACTCGAGTGCCTTCAACCAAATTACTAATTGAGTTAGTAAGTTAAACTCCCGTTAATTACAACATATGGAAACTCAAACAAGTAGTGTATATATATAAAATAACAAGCAGAAACGTTAAGAATTTTTGCATTACCGGTGTATTCCAGTGAACAAATCTAGAATTTGATACTGTAAGGTTTCAAAGGATAAATATGGTCCAATAGCTGGACGAGATTATATTGCACCGAACTTAAATGATGTTATGTACTCCCTACACGAAGTAAAATTAAAGTGCTAGAAACTATGTCTATGTAAAAACTTAACAAGAAAACTAAAATTACTAAGACAGCACACTCAAATGAAAAACTTATTTACCTAAATTAGAGGACAATTTTACAGACTGCGTTAAACAGCAGATCAAATTCTGTGTTTCAGACTATCAGTGTTAAACTCCAACGCCTTGTAATTTTCAAGCCAACCCAGAAAACAAATAAACTCCTGGATCAAAAATTGGAGTAAACTAGATTTCGGGGAAAACTTGAACTAACCGGCATTTAGATTACATTGCGGGAAAAACCCACGAAAAACTCCCACGTTTAGACAGATTGCAATGGGATTCTGACCCATAATCCGTCATTTACTAATGATAGTTTCACTTCAACACTGGATTGTGAGAGCCGGTACTTTAACTCGGGTCAACTAGCCACCGATGAGATTCGAACCCGAGACATCACCGGAAAAGCTCTATCCCTGAGCCGCCAAATAGGACAAAGGAAATGTTTTGAACGATTGAGCTCGTTGAATAGAAATAGAGTCTTTAATTAGACAATCTAAAATCAAATTTGAAAACAATCCAGAAAATTTTTGAGGAGAATTTTAATATGTTCTACAAGCCAGTAAAAACCATGACAATGGAAATCAAATTACGATCGTGTGCTGTAAAAGGTCCCAGAACAGAAAATAGATTACAATTCAAACCGTGAACAGGCAATGAAAAATTAAATAGCACGAAAACTAAATCAAAATTTCGAATAGTCATAAATCTAAGTCGAAGATCCTATAAAACTTAGTTCGGAAAAAGAAAAGAAAAAAGTTTAACATTTATTATAAATAAACAGTAAACAGAACTCACTTGTCTTGAATTCTGATTCTGGCCGACAGATGTCTGAAAGGAACACTTTTGTTCTGTTGATCGATTGTTCCAATTCTTCATTCGCGGGAGACACACATTGATCGGCAAAATCAGACAAACATTTGTGTGTGTCATCTCGTATCCTAAACAAAAAGAAACAACCAATGAAATAATGTCTACAGTTTATAAAAAAAAACTTTGCATTGTTCGAAAAATCAATAAACACTTTGATTGTTCACAATATGAAACGCTATATCAGTACAACCATAAGCATCGATTAAACTTCTACAGTTACTATCTCTAGTGTTACCAATAACTAAGCATCTAAAATAATGTACTTAGTAGTTGAAATACAACTGACGTGGACTTATTTTTTTATACTGTCTCTATATTTTAAACTAGTACATTTATCGTCTATTATAGAAAGTCTAATTAAAAGAAACTAAGGTTTAGAAATTTAAAAGAGCTCTTACTCCTTTCTATTGGTAAAATTAATTTATTACTTCACAAACCATTGTGTAACAAACTATTCATTTTGTACTTAACATAGATTATATGCATAAATATTTTTAGATGGCCTTCAAGTTAGACTACATATATATGCACTCACTAATTTTAGAACTGCCCATGAAGTGCGAAGATTTTGGAACATGTGCTTATGAGATATCGAAATAAAACTTAGTTTTTCTATAGCTTACAGTTATTGGGGAAATCTTAATTGATAGTTATGCTGAATAATCGAATTTTTACCAAAACTGAAGTCTGAAATTTGGATAACAAGCTCTTTATAAGAAAATAAAAGTTTCATCGAAGATAGCGGGCTATTGAAAGTCATTTTAAAAAAGTTATCACATGTAAAGAGAATAAAACCAAAAAGTTTGATCCTTACATTTTGTAATTATCTGGGTAATTAGAAATATTTACCCTAATTAACAGAAAGATTGGCATGATAAATATCGCAATCACTCAGTTTAAATCTGAATTAAAATCAATTTAAATACTGAATTCTATACGTAATGACAAGACTGAATTAAAAATATATTTATATATTTAAATATGTATTTTAAAAAAATCATTCTTAAAAAATTTATTAGAGTCAAATTTCATTGATAAGTTTAAGACATATAAGGAATATGGATGCAAATTATTGCATAGGGGCATTGCATTGCAAATTATTGCATTTGCATTCATTAAAGGGAATTAAATAGATTGGATTCTTTTAAAAAAATTAAGTATAAAATATTTTTATACATTATGATTAATACATTGTAAAAGATTTGATAGATTTAAGTCTTATTTCATTTATAATGAACGTTTTTACTAAGAAATTTGAAATTATGCATGCAAAATTATATTTCAAAATTTAACTTACTGAATGGTCATTATTGAATAGCATTCTTACTGAATTGCATTCTTACATAGAGACATTTGACAGGAGGGTAAGAAGGATGACATTGTGATCAAAATGTTTAAAAATAATGATATTTAATCACAGTTCTTAATATTCACCGAGGTATTTGAAAAAGGCTCATATTTTCAGCTACTTAAAATAAACTTATGGTTTACAGGAAAAAAATTGAAACATTTGTTTCATTTTCATTTGTGCTTAGTAGGTCTTATTTCAATTTCATGCAGTTGTGTTGCACGACTAAAAATTTTTAAAAATTAGAAGTAATTTAAAATTTTATGCAAGGGAACTTTCGTTATGCTTTAAAACAAGACTACCAGAAAGAAAAACTAAGTTAAACAAAATTGTAGTCTTACTTATTTCATTAATATTCACAGTGTCATTGAAACAAAAACTAGTAATGAGTGGCTTTCACGAAGCAGTTTTTCCTACCATGTGTCTTTACAAACATTACAAATAAGAAAAATGTGCCTCATTGGTGGAAATTTTAAAGAAATGTGCACGTAAAATTCTAGTGCACTGAAATACGTAGATAAGTACTTTAACAAATAGAAATCTAATTATTAATGATGCACCCTTAGTAGCATCACAAGAAAATTAAGTTTTTCTTCGCAAAATATAGCTTTACATTTTCCAAAACGCCAACTTATCAGGAATAAATAAATTAGTTTTCAGGAACAAAGTGTAAAATACATACGTGCAAGCTGCAGACACTTTTTGTTCCGTCAATTGAATACCATTTGGACTGACAAAAGGCAAAAATTCTGTAAGGCAGCACTTGACACCATCTGGACTGCAGTCGCCCAAAACAGACACTAAAAATGCTGGGGGAAAAAGATTTTTAAATACAGCGCAGTGCTATTTTTCAGCAAGGCTTACAATAGAAACAGAAGATCAAAACAAAATTTCAATAATCAATAAATTTATAAATAAAAATCGTTAAGTCTCTGGGTCTCGCTAGAAGATTATCACCTATGGTTCCATTTTCAAAAAATTTGGAACTGGTCAGAATGACCAATAGATTTGTACAACTAATACTTAAGAGTAACTTAAAATGGCATTTTACACGAATTTATGTACCCCATCTTGTGTCATCCAAATATCAACTACTATTTATCTCCATTTGGTTTTCACGAGAAATAAAATATAGCTTTCTGAAATATAGTATAGAACGAGAAATATAGTAAGGAGAATTAAAATATAGCTTTTCTTCGCCTATTTTGTAAGAACACAAGTTTCAAAGTTTCGTACACAAGAAGTGAACTCTACAAAATTTTAGAAGCTTTACTAGTGCAGAATACCAGGATACATAGAACAGTAATGCCGGCCGGATAACGAAAATTCTGATGAAAAATTCTGCTTCAGACACCTTAAATTAATTTAGAGTCTAAGATTAAAATTTTACTTGTGGATCCATATTAAGATTCAATATATCCAAAACATTTTTAAAATCCTATTTTCATTTAAGATATTTCATAATAAATCCATTATTAGTGAGAAAAACTTTACACCATAAAAATAAATTTTAATGAAAAAATTCTACAATTTGTCAAATATTTTTTAAACTTGAAGAAAGTAGAAATATAATCATTCAAGATTTGACAGGATATATACATTTTATTGGTGCTATTTTTAATGAACTAATTTAAACTTAAAAGTAGCAAAATTATGCTCTTAAATTAAAAAAAAGTAACTGATAGATGTTTTGCATTAATTTCAGCAAAAAATCTGTTGATTCTACGATACTATTAAACAAGTTTTAGATTTATGAAATTTTTTTTACTTAGTTTTAAATTCCTTACGAATTAATTGTTCTATAAAAAGGGAACTAATCTGCCAGTCAAATGCATTAACGCTTCTCTAAGTTTAATAGTTTTACGTTAGCGATATGGCGAAAGGTAACAATATGAGAACAAAACATTGAAAGAAAATTAAGGAAAGCCTCTAAGTAAACTTAAAAGGTCTCCGAAAAGGACCTTCAAAAAATTAAAACAGTAAAAAAAAAAAAAAAAATATGTATGCTTTGTCCTAATCCGACGCTTTTTTCTAAATTAAAATCCACTTCATTTAAATATTCTTCCACTTAATTTAAATGTAAACAGATTAGAAATAAAACAATTTTCGCACTTAGGTTTTGCATTTTTACTTTGTTTCATTCATGTTTATGAAATTAGCAAAAGCATTAAAAATTACTATTTTATACTTCTAATAAACAAGTCTAAAAACTTACGACTGGGTAGTAATTAGAAAAATAGGAATACATTAACTTATTTAATAACCATGACATACATCAAAACAATTCTTAACGTTAGAGCCATATGAATTCTATTTTCCAAATAGCTACGTTTTTGCTGTAAATAACTGGTTCAAATGCAAGTTTTTTTAGCATATAATCTAAGAAAAATTAGATTTAGTTTCTTGGTTAAATAAAATTATACGTGAATAAGATATTTACTAAGACTTTCATTCAAATATTAAAAGGTAGAGCAAGAGTTCAATTTAAAGTTTAAAAAATTACGTGTTCAAATGTAATAAATATTGTTTCTTCAGCTTTATTAATAACTAGTCTACGTACATTTACTAATCACTTGAGATAAATATTAGCACCTAGCACAACCCCAAAGTAAAATTTAAGAATTTGATCCCATTAAAAAATCTTAATTAACGTAGTCCACTATTTGATATCCGCAAGAGAAGTCATACGTCGGTGGATTCAGTGGCCAATCAGATTTGACTCACTTGCAAGCATCCATTTGAGTCTGATCCAAAAATTTATTCAGCGTGATAATAAAACAGCGCTAATAGTTACAACTAAGGCCCGGATTTTGATGACATTTGCAGTTTTTTGCATTTTTGGACATTCTTTGTCCTTTAGGGCATTTTTTGAGATTTATAGGACATTTTCTTTAAATTTTGGGGCATATTTTGCATTTTAAAGCATTTTTTAAATTCTTTGTTAATTTTTTCTAATTTATTATTTTTTATTACACTGGCTGCCAAACAAAGAAGAAAATTTTTAGGATATTAGCAGGTGAAGTAACATCTTTTCAAATTGAAGAATTGTCAGTAAGTGTGACCGTCCTTTTCAAGTACGCACCAATAACATCAGTAGACGTTGAAAGAAGCTTCTCCTGGTATAAAAATTTGCTTTCAGACAAGAGACGCTCGTTTACATTTCAAAATATTAAAAAAAAATTTATAATCCACTGTAATTCTGATATTTAGTAATATTATGAGATTGAAGTTACATTCATTTAAGTTTCTATACAAAATAAAAATGTTTTGGAGTCAATATATTTTCCTTTTTTTTGTTATTTTCGGATATAAAACATATTTGTCAAACTTTAATGAACGTAGAGCAAGTATTGCATTGCTTTATATTTTTTGAAACGACTCATAATAATTTTAAAGAGTAAAACATTGTTTTAGTTCAATATTTTTACTTCTATTTAAGTCATGTCATAAGGCATTTTTAGCGCAATTTTCGCATTTTAAGGGCATTTTTTGCACTTTTTAAGGGCAGTAATTGAGATTTTTTAGGTCATCAAAATCCGGGCTCTAGTTATAACATTAATAGGTCATATACAACTACGTGATTGAGCACAATCCTGTGAGGTCGGCAGTATACTTTAGTTGCTAGTATCCATTTTTAGCATCATTAATTATAGCACAAATTAAAGTAAACGAAAAATTATGAGTTTATAACACATTTTGTAAGAGACTTAGATTAGTACGATGATCTGTCACACGTTTTATAGCTTCAGTTCTTGATTTAGGTTCATTTGAAAGTAGATTATGTTCATGAAAAGAAAAGACCCATTTTTAGACAAAATTGAAACATTTACATTAAGATTTTCCTTTCACGCAAAATTCTATTTTAAGTTTAGGTAAAATTCAAATACCAATACTCAAATACTCTGCCAAAATACCAATACAATAAGCAGTTTTTGAAAAAACGTATACCGAAAGTAAACATTTTAATTTTCAGAACACTGTAAATAAAAAATTTTCATTTGCGTTAAAACTTTAGATATTTTATGTTTATAGCAGTAATTCAAAAACCTAAACCATACAATATATTCAGAAATCTGATCCATCAAATTAAAATTTAAAAATTGTGAAAGTTTATTTGATACTTTGACAGGTAACCTTAATTTTTTTACAGTTCTCGGGAGGATTTAAGAATCCAATTTAAGAATTTTAATTTAGCTTTCTTTTCGAGATAGAACTTAAATTCTGAGATTGAATGCGATTTATTGTAAGGTACCTAATTTAAAGTAGCCACTCGGTGACAAGACATTTTTTAAATTTAGTGCTTTAAACACTCAATTGGTTGACAGATATTAAAAAAATCTGGCGCCACTACAAAAATAACTACTTAATTCCAGCGCCAATTCCCTTTTTAATCAAGACACTTCCAAAGTTCTCAGTCTTTATTTTAAAAAAGGTAAAGAATTAAATTTACGAATTATAAATTTATTTTCTGTACATTTATTAAGTCAAGAATTTCTTATTCTAATCGAAAGTTTAAGAAATTACCTCCATTTCACGTAAATTAACTTAATTTTAACGAGTTTACGCATTCTTTTGCATATCTAATAAGTTATTCCAAGACTCAAAATTTAGAAAAATTACAATTTAGTTTAAAAGTACCCAATATATGCGACACCTTTATAACTGGAGCAGACCAGTCAACCCCGATTTGGGGGTTTAAGACTACAAATTTATACTTCATAGTCTTAATTTTCCCGATGGGAATCTTAAATCGAGCATTTGTATAAACTAGCCTTCGTCGACGACATTTAGATTAAAGTAACCTGCATTTGCGTTACAAAGAGAAAACCACAAAACCTCGCACGATTAGCCTGACGGTACAGAGATTCTTAGCTATGACATGATCCCATCTGCCACGGATGATATTTTATTTGTATTGCGGTCGGTGTAAGCCGAAACAATTCGTAGCCATAGCTAGGATTCGAACCTGGTTCACGCCATTGGAAAACGAACACTATTCCAAGAACCAATTTGCAACTGAAGATAATTTTAAAAAAAAAAATCTAAAAACGGGCTGGTCACTTGAAGACTGAGAAAACAGGTGCAGTCTAGTGGCAGTAGGGAGAGTATGAAATCAAGGAATTTGTGTTTAGTTTAAAGTAAAAAGCGAAATGTCGAACGCCTTATTGTGAATTAACTTTTAAGGTATACAATTTTTCCGCGCAGAATCTTTAATGGTATTATACAGAATTAAACAAACTCTAAGAGTAAGCTACTTAAAAATCATAAATTTAATTTCTAGAGATCCTTTCGACCAATTACTCGAAAATTTTGTTTTCAGCAATTAAAGTAACATCTTTTTTAAAACAATGTAAAAATTGTGTAATAGGTAGTTTTTTTATTTCATAAAATATGAGTAATTTTACTATAATTTCGTTCTAAATTTATTTTTAAAAAGAGCGTTCCAATGTTAGAAACTTTAATTCTTAACATTTAGTTTAGAGAATCTTTAAGAATGAAGGTGTGATGGTGGGGGAAAGTTTAAGGAGTTACGTGTCTAACCCGTTAGTCAAATCATGACTCATCCCTGAAAAGGTTCTGTGAAGGTTTTCGCTCCTGCGCTTTCTTTATGATTGGGGATTAACTTTTTATTTTATTTTATTAGAACTTATTTTTAAGCCGTTCACGAGTATAAAAATCTAAATTAAATATACGATTCTTTACCTAAAATTAAATCTGAATCGAATATGAGGTGTAACACTTCAATTGAAGATCATAAAGCCCGGGGAAAAAATAAAGTAATTATGATTTCAAAAAGTTCCCATTTTGTACCCAATCAGTGCAAATCTTATCAGACCTAATCGTAGAATGTAAGAAAGTTTTAAAATCAAATTTTAAATAAAAAAATTTGAAAGTTTAATTTAAAAAATTTTTGTAAAAATATCAAAAAACGAATAGTTTATGGGCATCCTTCTCAATAGAAACTCAAAATTTAGAATAATTTTAGAGTTTTGTAATCAAGAAATAATTTTTGCATTAAAATTAAGATTCCATCATGCAACTCAAAACACTTAATAGTTCACTTTTGACTTCCGTTTTCATTGAAATACGCAATTTAAATTTTACACAATTAAAAATCATTTTATAAATGAAAAATAAAGCACTCGATTTGGTATTTAGTAGGGATGTACAGGGTACTCCGCAATTACCGTTGAATGAGCGCACAATCCCCGAACTTATTTAAAATTTTATAACTTAAAACTTATGAGTTTCATAAAATGAATTCCTAAAAACTTTTGAATAGATGAATCCTGAGGGCAAAGGAAGGTTACATGGCTGAAAACCTGTATACAATTAGTGAACAATTCCTACGTTAGAATCAAATTTAGTGATTTTTACTAGCATTATTAATTAAAAAGCTGCAGGATCAAAAACTCGAATCTTTAAAATTATTTTTTCTTTTAATTCGCATCGGCATTCGTAGGATAAGATATGTTCTGAACACAGAAAAGTCAGGAATTGCAGAACTACCAATTTAAGTAAGAATTTTTCTTGGTAGCTTGCATTTTGCAATCTGTTATTGGAATGAAGATTTGATTAAACAAATTCCTATTAACACCCATGCTTAAAATTTGGTAAGCACAGAATGAAAATAGGAAGGAAAAAAACACGTATGGTAATCAAATGCAAAATCTTACTTTAACATTACATGCAAAAACTCTAACTTTTACGAAGAAAAAACTTTCCTCAATAAATATATATGTTTAAAATTTAGAACTTGTAAAATTAGAAAAAGTTTGCAATTTATACATATCATTAAAGAATAAATTTTAAAGAACTAAAATTAGTACAGAAATAATGAAAATAAAAAGTTTAAATATTATATCCTGTTTTTTTAAGTTTGAGGTCTAAAAATAAGGCACTTGTACAATTAAAATAACATTAAAAAAAAGGATGACAAATAGTTCTGTAGAATAAGGTGCAATAGTTACTTTTGAAGAAATTCTAAAGACGCATTTCAATACTTTCATAAAGAATTTTTGGAACAAAAAGATAAAAGTTGAGTTATCATAAGTCACAAGTAATTAAACAACTTTAAAACTGGTTTTTAGTAGCCTTGGTGTAACCAATTCTTTTCTCACCATTATCTTCATACATACAAAACTCTATAAAAGCAAACATAAAAATCTTACTTGATAAAACTATCAGCAACTCCATTTTAAATCGAACACTTATCAACACCCCTCACGTTCTTATAAAGCACAAAGAAACGCCCAAGGAACTGTCCATCTATTTGACTGCACGTTCCTCACGCTTTTGAAGGTAAGTTCACGAGAAGAAAGAAGTCATCACCTAGATAGCGGAAAATACGTCACTTATGACGTCACTTCCGTTCTGTCAATCGTTAGAATGAAGGAATGAAGCCTTGCGAAAGTTGGGTAATTCCAAAAAATTGATATTTTGCGAAATGACAACTAGTTTCGTTTTTTTATTAATTCCTATCTGTAAAAAAAGTAAGTAATAATATAGGCCGCAGGGGGCATATTCCAGACAATGAATTTCCCTTCATATTTATTAATTATTCCCTGCGACAGGGATTTCGGGAAAAACTGGTTTTAGTTTTGAAGTGTCTCATCAGCTGACGGAAGTGATTCTTTGCTTTTTTCTTTCTCCTCTTGTTAATTCTTTTTAATACGCGCTTCTAAGTCGTTTGTGATGTTTATGTAATAAAAAACGAGAATTTTTTTAAAATTGAATAATTTTAATATGCCCCAGCAATGCCTTATTTTTATATTTATTTTGAAAGCCGAATTTTATGCTTTCCAGCGGGAAATGAAAATTTAAAAATATTAACTTTTTTATAACTTAGAAACTATTTACCAAATTCTTTCCCATTTTGTATTTTGTCATTCACAATTAGATGGTTTAAAATACCGAAATAAAATCGCACACCTTTCAATTCGTTAAACGTTTCAAAAATTACTAAATAATTACCAAAAAATATTTTTTTACGTGAAATTATCTTGAGATTAACGAGTTTTATGATTGATGCAAAAATTTTCGATCCGTTTTAAAAAGTTTCTTAAATCTAACGAAATACAAGAAAAGTAAAATTAACATTATGTGGTCGAAACTTCTTTACATTCTCTTGACTTAACAGTTGAAATGAAACCATAGTTCCAATATTGCTATTAATCATTTGCGAACGGCCCTACATTTTTATGCCTAAATTAAGCGCTAGCTTGTAATTCGCTGATGGTAACATGTCGTTGTTGTTGTTAATTTCCGTCGCACTAGAGCGGCACAATGGGCTATTGGCGACGGTCTGGGAAACATCCCGGAGGATGATCCGAAGACATGCCATCACAATTTTGATCCTCTGTGGAGGGGGTGGCACCCCCGCTTCGGTAGCACGACGACCTGCGAGCGAAGTCGGGCACTTTACGGTAGCACAGTTTAACGAGGACCAATACCGCACACCCTCGGTCCCTACGCAGACTGATCCAAGTGGTCACCCACTCACATACTGTCCATAGCCGGTGATGCTTGACTTATGTGATCTGCTGGGAACCGTGTCTTAACGATCAGTCCACTGCGGGATGATGGTAATAGGAAATCGTTAAATGACGACTTACGAACTTGTATCCTACAGTGTTGTAATTCTATATATGTATTAGTCACTCGATTACGTGAAAAACAAAAGTAAGTTTCTTCAGATTCTGATTTCCTATTATGTCAGGTTCAAATGTGAAGGATTCGTATTTAATTACTTAAAAGAACACTATAAAACCATTATCAATTCGTTGTTCAGCGAAATAATTGCATCAAAACAAACATTAAGAAATGGGGCATATTCAATTTGCTGTACTATCCTTTACCAACAACTGATAGTCATTGGTGGTAGATGGCTCGATTTTTTCAGTAATCTGTTGTACAGTCGCTTTTCTGATATTCTGAATCATGTGCTGTTTATCTTTCGAACTGATGTAGAACAAATCGTTTTTATGGCTTTTTAAATTGCACATACAGATTCTCTCAAGGAATACAGCTTTCGCCTTCCAATGAGCTGACCCAGGTTATCCAACGCCATCACAAAGATACCGCACCGACCACAGTGCTGACGGGAAAATGTCATCAGTTTATATATCATGGGTTAGAATCCCCTTTTTTACGGAAAAACGGTGGTAGGTTCCATGGTTTTACTCTCCCTGTAACGCAATTACAATGTATCAGAAAGCCCACCAACAAAAAGTTCCGTATGAAAACCCAGTGCTCGATCCAGGAGTTCTCATGTATATTGGGTTGAGCTCAAAATTATAGCAATTTTATAAATCAGACAAAATTGAGCTCACAAGTCCAAAGACTTATTAAAAGGATTGTTTTTTTTCCCTTGATTTAATACGCAAGTACAAAGTTTTGTGTAAATGTATATAAAATTTGTATTGAGGTAGGTAGGTATTTTAATTACGCCACACTAAAGCTGCACTATGGGCTATTCGTGACGGTCTGGGAAACATCCTTGGGGAGGATGCGAAGACATGCCACCACAATTTTGATCCTCTGCAGAAGGGATGGCTCCTCCGCTTTGGTAGCCCGACGACGTGCGCCGAAGTTAAGCCCTTTACGGTAGAACAGTTTAATGAGGATCGATACGTAACACCCTCCGTCCATACGCAGGCTGATCAAAATGGTCACCCACCCGCTTACTGACCGCAGCTAGTGATGCTTGACTTCACTGTTCTACTGGGAACCGAGTTTTTACGATCTACGTAACAAAATTTGTATTGAAATATCTCTGTGAAATACTTCGTTGGATTTTCTTTTCCATCTGGTTTTTCTTCAAACAAGCGCTTTTATGCTACTCACCTAAAAGCTCTGAGTATTTTTTGGAGAACCTGTGAGATACTTTCTGTGAAATTTGTTGTCGAACATTTCACCCATTTAGATGACACTTTAATGTCTGAGATGTAATGTAACGCTCAATTTATACTCCACGCCAAAGAGGCGGCATCGAGGCTTCAATTGCAATTTATACGCTAAATAGATTGTATTTTTAGTAGCGTTTTATCATTGAACTGAAATACGTCAAACCATGGACAAAGTAATCGAATTAATAACCTTTCGCGTCTAACAAGGATCCTTGTGAGCTTTGCTTTTTACATACATGAATGTTTAAACTTTCTAGCCTGATCATGTTACTTGGTAAATATAGATCCTCCTTGGACGAGCGTTATGCCCGACAAACGCTCTGTAACGTGGAGATAACGGGCTCGAATCGCGCCGAATAGATGTATCTTCAAACTGTCCTTCTCAGAATTGCAAAGACTTATAAGCCGTACTTATGTAATTGGGTGCACAAACCTGCTTCTATGTGTACCAATAAATAAATAAATCTCGAGATCTCCCTGGCCAAGTGGTATCACCCGATAACGCAGTGTGAAGCATGGAGGTGGTGGGTTCGAATCCCGCCGTAACCCTGGTCCTCCTCTAAATTGCTCTATCTGTCCTTCTACTAGACAAAGGTTTATAAGCCTAAATTGAACAAACAAGCCTGCAAATATATGTAATTTCAATAAAGCAATAAATAAATAAATCAACCTTGGTAATTATTTAAAAAATGTGGGACTTTCATGAAAGTAAATTTTAATTACTTAATTATTTTTTAATTGATTCTTCTAATAAATCATAAGACACTTTGAATAACATTAACGCTATTGCAACAAGTTCTCGAGTCGCATATTTTATAAAATTGCACACAATTGCACTTCCTTTAAACGGGAAGAAAAAGAAACAATTTCGAATATTCCTTACAATTATTGTTTTTTACAAAAATGTATAATCTTTATTATTTGTATAACTACTTTGTAAGACTTGTGTCATTCGTTCAAAAAGTACTACGTGAATGTGTGAGGGGAAATAAAAAGCTCGATTGCTATTCCATCAATCACAATTAATGTCTCTTGAGGTTTCAGTTTATTAAAACAACATGCTTTTTTATTATAATTACGAAAAAACAAGCAATGCTTTCTTTTTATATTTAAAATCGGAATTAAAAACAGAAAAATATTCAAATTCTCTTTTCACGCATCAGTCGTTTCGCCACGGATAAATGATGCTTCCTCTTTTGCGAATAAATTATATAATACTTTGAGTAATATTAACGCTAACGCAACAAGTCCTTTTGTCACACATTTCATTTGAAAAAAAAATTACATAATTACACCTGTTTTGTTTTTTTTTTTTCCTATCTTTTGTTTAAAAAAAAAAGTTATGGAATTTTTGAGAATTTCTTGATAGAGCATAAATTTGTTTTAAAACTAACACAAATGAAATAAACTCTTATTTTTTTTCGATTTCCCTCAAAAATTAAATAATTAGTCCATTATATTTACAAAGCTTTACTTTTTATAGATAGTAAATAAACTTTAAAAACATTGTATTGATAACAATTGTTTTCTTGTGAGTGTTATCGCGTTTGTGCGTTTCTTTATCTGCAGTAGTAAAAAATATAAACTTTAATCAGGCTGTCTCTGGCTAGAAGAACTCACTATTCTTATCTAACCTTCGTTTGAGTAGAGAGTTTAGTTAAAATAATTGAAAATAATTATTATAAATAAATGTCAGGTTTTCCAGTTTTAAGTACTATGTTGTTGTTGTTGTCGTAGGTCATTAAGGCAAGGAGTGCAATTGCTCTTGTTTTCCAGTGGCGCCATCTATAGTCAAAAATTTGACTTCCCCTACACCCGTTAATAGATCCGACAGATTTAACGCGCACCAGTCACTATTTACTATACTTCGTCCTGCTGGATTAGAACTCCTGGTCTCACGAATGAAGTCCAGCGCCCTGCAAACCAGGCTATCCCGGCCCCTACGTACTAAATAAGAATATAAAATACTTTCATATTATTCGGCTTTATATTGGTTTTATTTATAGTAAACTGTCTTTAGTTTACTTTTTTTTATATTAAAAAAAGTAAACTAGAAAGTAAAAGTTAAGAAAAAGTAGGAAAAAAGTTAAAGTAAACTACATAGTATGCTACTATGTAATTTAGTTGATGAGAAAAATAATTTTTTAAGCATCAAGAGGGATTTAGTTGTAGAGAAAATTGAACTTAGATTCGCATTCTGTTTCTGTAGAAGTTTGCCTTTATTTGCGCATTATTGGATTAAGGTTTGTAATTTTTTCTTCATGAAATGTTATCTTAATTATTTTTCAATTAACAATTAATAGTACTAACTTTTTCAATTAATAGTTCCACAAAGTTTAAACATTTTAAAAGACTCTAAAAATAATAAAATTCTCTGCGAATCCTTTATAAATGACTAGTGAACAATTTTCTTTTATCTAGGTTAAGTCATTCCCTTAAGAAGTTCTTTATTTTTTAGGAAAGCTCGATATCTAAAAAAATAGCTTTAAAAACTAGTTTTTGCGCCTTTCGCATATTCAGTACAATTTTATCAAGAAGTTTTGAAGTAATATAGTATATTCGATACGTATATTTTATCTCAATTTATTTTATATAAATTTTTAACCACGCTGTAGATAGTAACACAGTTAGTTTGACCTAACTCATCTTACACATTAATAAATCTTCATTTCTTTTCGATTAAGTAGTTTGCTTTAAATGAGGTCAATAGATTATAAAACAAACAAACACAAAAAACAATACTTTTTGAACACAATCACTCTCAAAGTTATTTAATTCTAATGAGTCTAAATTACCACAATTAAACTAGCTGACTTCAAATCCCACGCAATTTTATGAACGCACACGTATTGTTGGTTTTCACGTTTTTCTTTAAAATGTTAACAGATTGTACTCAAGGGGACATTTAGAGTAATCCTTCAAAATATATTTTGTTCACCTGCACAAAACGCTTTGTATTTTCTTTTAATTAGAAAAGGAGCATTCAGTTTAAAATATTTCGATGGAAAAGTTTGTAAATATCTCCAAGGGCACATTAATATAAAACTTGCTGTTAATTACACCCCAGGGTGTGAAATGAATGTTAATAACAACAAGGATACTCTCCATAATGAAATTAGTTTCTCAGTTTACTATCATGAAAAAAAAGTTGATTAAAATGCATTTCAAATTTTTTGAAACAATTTTAGTTTAAGAGATATTAGCCACTGTTCATGTGTATCATTTGAATCTTTGCCAAAAAATAAGTACATTTATAAGGGGTCGCAAAAAAGAATGCAAAAGGCTAAGAGGAACGAAAGTGCAATCGAAATCGTATGACTGGTTATCGAAGCAGGCGAGTTAAAAGCATCAAAAACTGTTTGGTTGCTGAATGAAACTTTAAAGGCAGTTGTTTATCACATTTTAACTCGTGCTTGTTTGTGTGATTTTTCCAGCAATCAAGCATATTTTGATGTTTTCAATCTCGACTTCCTTAAACGTCTTACGTCAGGCTGCGATTGTTTTTTTCCCCTTGCTCTATAATATAATTGCTAAATAATCGTTTATACCTTCAATTTACACTTTATTTACTTCAGTTTCTTTTTTTTGTGCTTTTATTAATTTTCTCTGGTTTAGATTCAAGTTAATTAAATATTACTACTATGTCTATTAGTTAAAATAGTCTATAATAAATATTATTAAAACTATTTAAAATAGACTATTATATATAATAGTCTGTTTATAATAATCGTATCTTGATTATCTTATTACTCTCATATCTTTAAAAGTTACAATTTGCAGTATATAAAAAATATCTACACATTTTTCAACTAAATTTTGGCATCTATTATCCAAATTCTGGGAACCCTTGACATACCTATTCTATGTAAAACTCGACAATAATAATAATAATAATAATAATAATGTTACCAGGTGTTAAAATTGGTTGAAATAAAAATTTTCGGATTTGCATCTGACGCACATAACTAAATTATTCATACCTAACTAGTTAAATCACAATAAAAATATATTTAAATTGTTTTGGCTGTCGCGAAATGATTTGAATTCTGTTTGAAGTTTTAAGTAAACTGACTTTACATTTTACACTTATGGAACTAATAGAGAAACAAATAAATTGAACCATAGTATCACTTTTGCCAAGGAAAAACACAGAACACACAATTTAAATACCTTAAGCTTGAAATAAAGCAATAATTTTAAACTACACATATTACTTTTCTGCAAAGAATTATTTTGACTTTAAAACGAAAAATGCTTTAAATTCTTTAAAAAATATTAAAATTGCCAATTTGGCGAGATTTTTCCACTTAGAAGAAAATTATCTAAATTAATAAATAATTCTCAATATTTGTAAATTTTTAAGAGTTAGGATTATGCAACAATGGAATAACTTTTTTAACAGTTAAAAAATTGGTTGACAAATGCTTTTTGTTTTCAAAGAACTATAGATTTTATTAATATTGCCGTTTTGCTCCATTTTCACAATAAGCATATAGAACGCTATCCAAAGATAGGTTAAACTTGATCTGAAAAATTATGAGCAATTGTTGCAAAATCACGGGTTATGAAAACAGTAAAAAAAACAGGACGTTGTTTATGGGATGACCAAGTTTTCGAGAAAATTTGAGCGATATTCTGGCTCAACGCATTCTAAAATTCTTATTGGTGAATGCATTTACTACAGTGAAATTTATAACATTAATATTAAAATAATATTTCACAAAATTTTTTGAATCATTATGAAATTCGATAAAGGATTCTTCAGGTTTAAACATTAATACCAATGTTTCATAGCAACAGTTCCGAATTTCTTTCAGGTACGGAACCCTAAATGATGAAACTTCTTTTGGAGGAACCCTGACTTTTAAAAAAAGCTCATAAACAGCTGCGTACATAATAACCAAAAAACACTACTATTAGTTGAGGAGGTAGTGTGCTAACTAATAACAAGTAGGGTGTTAACTAAGAGAAAGCAATACTATTAGTTAACACACAATTAGTTTACGAACATTTAATGTGAAAAAAGAAATTTCTTCATTTTTCATTGTTTTATCAATAGCTATCTTAACATTCGGTTTCATGATAGGTACTTTAAGACTGTTGCAATTTTTTGTCTAGTAGCTTTTGTCCAATGCATAAAACTAATTGAATAAAATAAGCAGCATTATCGCCTTTGAAAAATAGCTCTTTTAAACTAAAGTATGAGAATGATTATTGGAGAAAAATAATTCTTTATTCTTGAAATTGGTTATTTTATTTTGATTTTTAAAAGTCGATGAGAAATACTGATGCAATCATACGTAAAAGCTTATCATTATAGTTATTCACTCAAATTATTGATAAAAAAAAACTAATTTCAAAATTGCTATTTTTATGTGGCACTTTACTTAAATAATTTCATAAAAATAACTATTAAATAAAAAATCGATTATAGGTTAGATATAGACAGGCTTCAAAAATAATTAGTGATTAAAAAAATTCCTGAATCATGGAGTCCCTGCAACCTTTCCATGGAACCCTAGAGTTTAACGGAACATTTTTTGGAAACTACTGTTTTAAGAAAAAAGAGAAAAATTAATTGCTAGTAAAATTTGTTTTGTTCATATCTTTTTTTGTGTTATCAGATGTATCATAAAAGTTTAAAAAGAAACTGTAGATAAGTTTCGCCTTAAAAATGTAGAAGTATACCATCTATGCAAGTTTTTTCTTAAAAAAGAAAATATATTTACTTCGAATTGCGTGCTTAATGCGTGTGTATATTGAATTGTTGGTTCGAATAATATTATTCAAATAATTCGCAATAATTTAGTAAGAAATAGTCACACGTTATTAAAGACTGGCAAGAAAAACGATTAAATTCAAGGTCACAGATTGCTGAAAGCGATAGTGATAATTTAAAATTTATTTAATTGAAACATGTTCAAAGAAAAATAACTGCCAGTCTATAACATAATTTAAATATTAGAATGCTTCATTCGTGAAGAAAGTTAATCAATAGAATAATCTGATTAAAAATTATAAAGCATTTAATGTAACTGCGTGAAAATGTTTGGTAGAAAATCATCACTGATTTATTTAACAATACACGCTTAAATGGAACTAAAAGGTACTCGCTTGACTGAGAATTTAAATTCGAAAATCAAGTTCAGCCCTTTTTTCAAATACTAACGGAATTTATTTCATATCATATAGCAATTTTTATATGATTAATTCATTTTTAATGCTGATTTTTGATTGGTAAAAGCAATTTACTATTATACGCATTTACATTAAAATTAATTATATGTTTTTTTTTTATCTAATTTCATTATAGTTTACAAATGATAAAGTAATTATATAAAACATTTTCGTTCAGACAAGTGAAACTGTCTAAATCAAATAGAATATCTATTATCGAAATAAATTTAGATTACCTATAAAGTAAGCAAAGCATTCTAAATAAATTATAAATTTACAATCGCACTAAATTATAATATATTACCTAAATATAATATATAAGGAATACAATTTATAACTAATTGTATTTATTATTAAATAATTAAGATTTTTTTACTTAATTACAGCTGTTATATGAAGTTTTAGATGTTAATTGTTTTAACAGCACCTCAACATTTCTACAAAAAATTAAAGCTCAAGGAATAAAGCTCTCGCCTCATAATAAAGTGGGCTAAGTCAGTATCCCATTGATGGCTGTTCGATATGAATTCTGTTCCCGTCTCACTCCAATCACAGTGCTGAAATGAAAAATGTTCGGTTTTAGACTGATCACGGGCTAGACGCCTCTTTCTGTTGGGCTAACCATGTAAGGTTTCCGTGGTTTTTCTCTACATATAACTCGGATGCAGGTGAGAAAAAGCCATCAAAATAGCCTTCACGAAGGCTAATTTGTCCCAATACTTGCTTCAGGAGTTCCGGGTTCCTTTATTTTCTGGATTGGTTTAAAAATTACAAGGGCATGGAGCTGTTCTACGCCGATTATAAAATTAAACAAAGTTTTCCTTCAAAAAATAAATCTGACCCACATAAAACTTGCATGTACTCTTCCCTGAGCCATGGTGGCTCAGGGAATACAGCATTGACCGCCTAATGAGTTGACCGAGTTAGAATTCCAGCGTTGTCTGGTTGATACGAATTTTGCTTCCGAACTCACAATGCTTACGTAAAATATTCTCAGTAGTGGAGGGATCATGGATAAAAATTCTCTTGCCATCGAGTTAATCGTGAAAGGTTTTCGTGGTTTTCCTTCGCATCTAACACAAATGCGAGTTAATCCTCTCAAAAAAGTCCTCCACGAAAGCTAGTTTGTTCTAAAGCTTGATCAAGGGATTCTCTTGTCTTCTGGGTTTAAAATTTCAAGACTACGGATTTAAGCAGTGATTGTTGTAAGCTCAGAATTAGGTCGGCTGTTTAACACCGTTTATAAAATTAATTTATAAATGGAAGAAGCACAACTTTCTCTTAGTAAAGAGTAAGAATGACCAGAAGGGGTTAAGAAATTTAAATAATGCTATGCTGACAAATGAGGTACTGTTTTCATGAGTCAAATGAGACCAAACTCGAAATGATAGGTTGAATACTTTTGCAGTTATATTGGTTTTATATATAAAAAGAACAACTTTTGACATACCTATTCGCGTGTCCGATATTTTTATCTAAGCTAGTGAAATTTACTATGCTCTTATTGATCAAATTCATGTCAATAACAAGCAGTAGTTCAAAAATTATTATTTCGAAAGGAAATTATTTACTCTCTAAATTTATAGTGGAAATATAGCTTCCTTTTTAAGCTAAGTAAAAGAAAAACATAGTTTTTTTTTTCAAAAACAAAATACTAAGTGAAGCAAATATTTTACGAACAAAAAGCATAGCGATAGTTTTCTTAAAATAGCTGAAACCATTAAAAAGAAAATATGCTTGATAAAATGACAATACCGCATATCTGAACGCCTATCAATACAGAGATGACTTTATTATAAGCTGAGCACAAAATAGATTAAGATCAATTTATGGAACAGTCATTTATCATTAACCTCAATAATCTGATCATCAGAAACATCTAATAAGTAAAAAAATATATATATCTACAGATATTTTTACGCGCTAGACATTTCATCCCTTGTTTCGATCGATATGTCACCCAAAAGAGGGATAATATACGTTTTTTTTAACATCGCATGTAACTTTTGTCATAAAATTATTTGATTCGAAGTAAAGAAATGCTGTTTTCTTATTTAAATTCTGCAAAGATGTGCATTTTCTATCAAATAGCTAAAAGAATTTATTTTATCACGGACTAAAATAATTATTCTTTCAGCTTAGTTATTTGATCTTAAATTGAATAAGGATATTATTGTTTAATTCTAGCGGCATAAGTTATCAGTCTCTAACTGTCATAAATTGGCCACTGGCAAAATCATCATATCAAAGGGTGCTGAATATAATTAATTTTTATTTTAATAAAATGGACTTTGAAAAACTTGTTTTGCTTACTACTGCACAGTCGTATATTTAAAGTCTTGTATAGAGATGTCCGAGTCAGTGGCTGAACTATCAGTGTTCCAGTACCATTCTATCAATTTCTGATAGCACTATTTCCATTGGGCAGTTCGTATTCTTATTTCAATAGAAAAGTATTTCTATTGGTTGCACCTGTAACTGATTGATCATTGATGGATTTCCAGTGGACATCTAAGTGAAGTTTATTAAGTATAGGATAAGTATATGATAAGCTTAACTGTTATGATATGTTAAATATCAATTGCAGCGATGTACGATTGGGAGGAGCAAAAATGACTTAAGAAAATATTGGCAAGTAAAATTTATGAAAAGGTGGTTTAGGTTAAAATCTCTGAGAACGCTAAGTGAAGCCTAGTTCTTACAGAATCTCTTGTAAGATTTAAGTTTAAATAAATGTATTTTTGACTTTCTAATCGAAAATATAACTGATATATTTAAAAATAATTCTTTCTTCTTTATTACAAATATTATATACTTTAAAAAAAAAATTTTTTTTCTCATTAGCAATTGAATCATTCACTGTACATATCGTTTAATTCCACATTTCTGAAGTAAGTTATTTTCAATTGGGTTCCTGCAACAGACGCAATCATAGGTAAATCGTGTCATTTGCAGATTTAAAAGTCAGTGGATTCGACACGAGCGCGATGACGTTCACAGGTATTCAATTAAATATGATTTAAATCAGATGGTTAGGCATAATCACTTCTCTTCTTCTGGAGATGCAGGAACCCAATTTCACGGTATTTATTTTTTAAACTTTAAAAAAGTATGTTTAAAATAATATGTATTCATCAGATCAAAAAACTGGGCAATTACTCACTAGGGAAAGTCAATCTAAATGTGTAGAAAAAATCCCATGAACATTGGTGGAAAATTACTCAAAATATCGTTAAATTTTAAG
This sequence comes from Parasteatoda tepidariorum, assembly GCF_043381705.1. Taxonomy (NCBI): domain Eukaryota; kingdom Metazoa; phylum Arthropoda; class Arachnida; order Araneae; family Theridiidae; genus Parasteatoda; species Parasteatoda tepidariorum. Next base: position 31,090,748 of record NC_092210.1, read on the forward strand.
TTAATGACACTTACTTGTCTATGATATTAGTTTATGTTGCTAGTTTATGTTATTAGTTAGCTTACGCAATTAGTTTAGTCTGCTAAATCAACTTAAAGTTTTGTTTTAAATTTTCAAGGACTGTTTCGACAGAAATATCGAAAGTTGATTTTTTTTTCGGAGATAGTCTTGTTAATTCAATAAAAAATCTTCTGAATGCAGTTTCTTACACTCCCAGCTGTTGTCCCCTTACTTACACTTTTCGAATCCCGTTGTCATCTTTGACATTAACATCTATCATTTATTATTTATCGCTGATAAAAAAAAATCATATTTGTAGGAGTTCTCTATCTCTTATTAATGATGACGACGTGTATTGCTACCATTTTCATTTGATAATCCATACATTTTGTGCATCTATCTTACTTTATTTCTATTCTTCTATTAATCAAATTTAATAATTTCCAAATTTAGCATTTTCATGCAAAATAAATAATAATAATTTTCTATCAATGCTAACAATAGTATATAGCCACAAATATTTAGTATTTTTTCCTTTTATATTATGAAAATGCTAAAAGTGAAGTACATAAGTAGAAAAATGTCTGTGTGTATTCATATATTCATTATGCATATGCACTCATAATCATGTATGTTTGATTTGTATGAGTATTTTCATTTTTTATTATGAAAGCTTTAAATATATTTGTTTTGATCACCTTCCTACACAAATATGCGCTGATTTGTCTGCTCATATGTTTTACTTGTAAATATATGCTGACTTGTTGAATTTCGTTCAGTTTAATATATATATATATATATATATATAAATANATATATATTAGGATGTAAAATAACGTGAATGGAAGTTGAATTAAGAATAATACAAACACGTGATACTTGAATTTTTATTCCTTATGTAATCCGAAAATTCATTCAGAAAAGAATAACTGACTGAAAATGAGCGATATTACAATACAAGTTTATTTCGATTCATTAGTTTATTCTTTACAAAAAGAACAATGCTCATGAAAGAAGTTTTGAAATTGTAATGAAATGCTACGTCTATATTCTTAAATACTACTCATTATTATTTGTATTAATTTGTTTATTCATTGCAAAAATAGCAATATTTTCATAAAAGAAGTTAGAAAAACAGAATCAAATGCTGTGCCCATTTTCTTAAATACTCATTATCATTTGCATTCATTTGTTTACTCTTTACAAAAAGAACATTACTCATAAAATAAGTTTGAAAAACAGAATCAAATACTGTGTCCATTGTCTTAAATACTTAATTTGAGCTGTGTCCATGCTCTCAAACACGCGTTTTGAGTTGTGTCCAGATTTAAAAACTCACCGACTATTCATGATTTTTTTAAAAACGAAATATAATTCTACTTACACAGCCAACCGGAATATAACTACAGGACTAACCGGAATACTTAACTTAATAACTTAACCGGAATATAACTACATCTTTCAAAAATGATGATACCCACGTATTCCGTTTTTGACGTAAGTTCCGTTTTTGACATTATTTACTAATTTTGATTCCATTAAAAAAAGGCTGTTTTTTCCTTTTTTTAAATATTTTTTATTTTTTCTTCTAACTACCAATTTTCTTAGGAAGAAGAAAAAAACAAGTAAATAGCATTATAAATATGAATAATAGATGGAGTTATACAGGTTATTGTCATTAAGTATAATAATAGTTCTTTCAGCTCCTATTATTATCGATTTATTTATGACAATTGTGTGCCAATGAAGCAACCGTAATAAATACCTGATCATGAAATCTTTTATTTGAATAAGTACTTCGTTAAAAAAAATGAGTGCCATACATTTTCCTACAGCATAATGCTTCCGTTTCAAATAAAATAAAACTTTCGCATGTTTTTCAAAAGAGGTGCTAACCACATGCTAAGAACAGCTGTCGTTATGCTGTTCTAAAGATGTTTGAGGAGTTTGGGTATAGAAGTGATAGAAGTTATGGTGATTATAACGGAAGTGATATCCCCTAATGTTTTCCTTTTTGGTCAGACGAAAATTATTTTTATCTCTTTTTTGTTTCACGTGAAAAAACAAAGTCTTAAAAACTTTTACTTTATTTCAATATTGTCTTCTGATTAATTTTATGGTCTGTAAGTTTGTTTACCTTCAACTATCATTACCAAAAAACCCCCCACATCTGTTAAAAATTATGTGACCCGACCCGTATATTTCGTTTGTGGTGTGATAATATTGTTTTATTTCTCCTTTTTCATTCATTGTAAGAACGTAGTTTTTCTCTTAAACTTTATTTATTATTTTCTAGCAAATGATGATTCATTTTATCGAAAAGTAAATGGCAAGTAAAACGCATGATGCATAAAAATAATGGAGAGCTCCATCTGTATTATTGGGAATAAGAGTACACGTAATTCCTTTAATTATCATTTTATTTTTGACCAATGTGCACAAGTGAAGTGATTTAATAAAATAAATAGTTGTTACCGAATTTATTTGATTATTGTACAAAGAAAATGAATACTATAAATGTTCCTGCCAGCAGAGCATTTTCCTCTAGAGCAGTAGCTTTAGTTTGAAATGAAATAAAAACTTTTGAATGTTTTACAAAAGTGATGAAAATCACACGCTATGAAAAAACATCACTATATGGGAAAATAAATTCTTTGTTTAACAATCATAATTAGTTTCATATTTATGTGTATTCTGGAAAGATATTTAATGTCACATTATTCCTCAGATAAATTCGATTAATTGTCAGCTTTCAGTCATTATGTCACTTAATAGAGAATAATTGCATTAAAAAGTGCATTAAAAAGTACACTTGGTTAAGAAAAATCTTCCATAAAAACTGTGGTGTAAAATCTCTCAGAATTTAATGCTGAACAACCCTGAAAATTGTGTAAAGGAAAACTTTTTTCCATGTTAACTACAAATCGAGCTTACGTAACTTAAATAGTATTTGAAAGCTCTTAACACGTAAAATGCAAAAAAGTTTACGCCAAGACCACGCACCTTCATACATTTAATATTTTCATTTCCGAAAATTTCAATATTATCGCGCTTTGCCCATCGTCTGTAATTGTTAAGAATCGATAATGGATTTTCGAATGTTTTTGGTTGTCTTCAATACCTTTAATCTAAAGACACTAAAATTTGTAGTTAAATTATATGTATACATTCTTTTAGTTGTCTCATAAGAATAGTTACACTTCAATTTGTAAGTCTCTGTAAATTGTAGGACGTAATTTTAAGTTGTATAATTTCTATCAGTTTCTGCCCTATTAAGCATAATTCAAATTCGTGTTAATATACTTTTTGTGCTACGTGCATGTTTGATTAAATGTTATAGAGTCGTAAGTTTACATTGTATTTATTCATTCAAAATCGCATTCTGCAGGAAAATTAAGCACCTTCCCTTACAAACTAAGAACATTTTTAAATACATAACTGTAGTTATTGTACAAAAAAGTATATAAAATTTGCAAAATAACAATTGTTGAAAGAAATATATTGCTAAAAATGCTTTTTTTTTAAAAACATGTTTTTGAAATAAAGCCATAAAATGATTCCAATGTGCATGAAAATATAGATTATCAGTAAACAAACAAAGAAATGAGAAAGTAAATAAAAATTTTAAGTGAAAAGGTAAATAAAAAATATGTGATTTCATGTACTGTGAAAAATTTTAGTTTCCCGCTGAAAATAGTGGCTGTTAAATGTCATGGATCTAAATTCGTTGTAGTCGCCATGTAAAAGATAGGTCGCCAATTCAGCAATTGTTTCTTATAACGTTTTGTTTTTATGATTATTACTTATTCGTTCCTCGATGAGGATGATCTATGGTGAGCGTTTTATAATAAAATTATGGATATCGTCCTTCGTTCAGGACATTCTATCGTGAACGTGATGCAATAAAATATTTGTTAATTTCAAAGTCAACTTTTTAATCTTCGTAAACAGAGGCAACTACATTCCAATTTTTTTTATCTTAATCTTTCTTTTCGTTGTAAATCACCATGTTGCAATTGCTTAGACCATGGCGCATCTCCAATGTATTCTTACATAATTTCTTGAATATACCTTTGGGTTGGATCATAATAAAACTTTGATAATATTGCTCCATTTAAAAAAAATATAATAAAATGATTTTTTTTTAAATTTTGAATTCAATATTGCCTTTTAAAGCATTTAAAATTAGTACTTTGCTCCAATAAATTTTGGTAGAAATCATAAATCCTTTTATTAATGCATGTTCCAGTTAAAGAAGTTTAAAGAAGTACTTCACTTCTTGAAAATACCTTTGATTTGGATCGTAATAAAACTTTGATTATGTTACTCCATTTTTTTAAAAAAATAATAAAATGTTTTTTTTTTTAATTTTAAATTCAATATTACCCTTAAAGCATTTAAAATTATTAATACTTCGCTCCAATAAATTTTGGTAGAAATCATAAATCCTTTTATTAATATATGTTCCATTTAAGGAAGTTTCACACGCTCAGGATGTTTCTTAAGAAGTTGAGTAAGTTATAAAATTTCAAACCATTTTAATGAACTTAATATTAATTTTTGTTTGCCACCAACTTGCCCGAATCGAATTTGCACATGGCAAAAATATTAATCCAGGTAACAAAATAATTTTTACAAAAATATATTACTTTTTTAATTGTATTAAATTTAATTACATTTGTAAAATAACATTGATTTTGATCAAGTGTCTAAAAATTCATATATTTTTTTGTATAAATAAATATTACTACTAATTCTTTTAATTCGATTCAAAATATTTAAATAAGCGTTTTTAAAAGCGTTAGCTTTACTTTGGTTTTACTAATGGTATTATAATCAGTCTGAGCTGACGACTAGAATATATAATTTTATTTTTTTAAATTCCCTAATTTTTTTTTTAATTTTTAATAAATTTTTCTGCGTTTTTTATTTAAATCCTTTCGTCTTCTTTTTCGTTTCTTTTTCGCTGATTTTTTATGTTTTTATCTTTTAGAACTTTTAACTTAACTTAGAACATTGCTTATAGTCTTAGAACTTTCAAGTTTAATTAGATTAAAACATAATGATTGTGTGAACTGGAATCGCTTGATAAATATTTTGTTTCAGATTAAATAGATACAGTTCTATAAAAAACCAAAATTATATAATAAGGGATATATTTACAATCCCTAACTGTAAAACATAATCTTCATCTGTCGCAAAACAGGTACGCTTACTACGTAATTTCTTTCATTGTCCTCATTTCCTACATTGAATGCCGTAATCTTGAAATTGCTGTTATAGTAATTAGAGTCATTCAATAACGGAAGTTTCCGTTATCACTTACTTAGTTCCCCGTAATATTTTTGCAATATTACTTTCAAATTATTGTGATAAATGTATCATATGATTTCTCCATCACATTTCTAATTTGAAATCGTGTAATGGGAGGGGCTTATTGAGAAATAGTTTTTAATACCTTGATCTTGATAATATAGATTGATAAAAACCTGAAATAGATTCTAATAATCTTTGTAGTTGATAATTCTACATTTTTAGTCAGTATTTTAGTCAGTAACTTACAGTTACTTCCGTTTTTTTGTCTAACCGTTGAATTCACAGCCAAAAAAAAGCGCCAGTTAGGAGCGTTTTGCATTTTAAAGTAGCGTTTTAGCTCAACTTAAAATTTCTTTATAATATTCGAAATTTAAAAATCTAAATATTAATTCGATTCAAGCATGTAATTTTCAAACTTTTAACTTTTGATCAAAGTATGAATTTAAGGAAATTAGGAACATATTTTTGAGAACTTTTTTGCAGTGGCAAGCATTGATTATATTTTTTTTTTGTAACATTTTACTAAACGTAAAAAAAGCGAATATTAACAAACTTTCTTTAAGTTATTAATAAAAAAAATTAAAATTTTAAAAATATATATTATGTTTAAAATATTTGAAATAATTTAAAACATTGAAGTTTTTTTTTTTTGGTACTGGAATTTAATTTCATCAATTACAAATTGCAATTAAGAGAGAAAAAACAAACATTTTATTCTTGTAAAAGAGCAAAGATCAAAAATATATTTCATATTTTCAAATATTTTGAATTTTTTTCCTGACCATTGAAATAAGTTTAACTTTACAATAAAAGGCTATGCGTTTAAACAGGGAAATGAAATAAGTTTAATAAATTATGTGATTTTACTTGAAAAATATTTAAAAATATTAAATATTAATGTTTTCAAGACATTAAATATAATAAAAAAAGCAGGTTTTAATCTTGTTCGAAGTTAAGGCTGTTCCCGAGTCATACATTGATTGGAAACTAGTTGCCTTAATTACCATATATTAAAAACAAGTTACAATTCTCAATTGCTCACTATTATTTTATGAAAATAAGAAAAGAAAGAACTTATTGTATGAAAAAAGTTCCAAAAATGAAGCTTTAAGTTTCCTTTAGTCTTGCTTTTTTTACTTGTATACTGTTATTAGAGAAGCATTGTTTATTTTTTGCAATTTTTGCCGCATTTTTGACATAATCACCAAATTTGTCAAAGGATTTTTTTTTTATGGCTGTGACTGTTTTTGAACGCACGAGTGATTCTAGATTCCCGAAATATTCCTACCCCTTCTTTCATCTCATCAAAAATTTAAAAATACAACATTTTTCGACCAAATATTTGTTTATTCATTTATTTTAAGCAATGAACAGGTGACTGTCACTAAGAGTCAAGTTAAAACTACACGTGTGTTATGATGTTCTACTAAAATTGTGAAGGCAGCGAAAGTTTGATGCATGACGTAATAATATTTACGACCTTGATCATGTTCAACATTCCGTATCTCCGGTTTTAAGATGACCATCGGAGTAATATCATTATTTTTAAAGTGTCTGTTAGCGTTCCATCTGGGATAAAATTGACCTACAGTCTAACAATCACGAGATGAGCTTTTTGTGAGGTTGAGAACGAGACCTTAGGTTTAGCGACTTGTTTAGCTGCGTTTTAGCTATGTTTAGCTATGTTAGCGTAGATTAGTTTATGTTTAGTAACACTGTTTAACCATATCAACATAAAATGATCCTCTGATTTTAGCTATGTTTAGCTATGCTTAGTATGCTAGCTTAGTTTAGTTTATGTTTAGTACCATTATGCTCAACAAAATAAACATAAAATGCCATTATCAACAGTGTTTGAAGTGTCTGAGCGTTCCATCAGGCATAAAATCGACCTACTGACTGGTAATTACGAGTTGAGCTTTCAGAGCAGTAAAGGACGAAAGCTCATCTCGTGATGGCATGATAGTATTCCGATTTTAAGCAATGCTGCTCGAACGGCAAGGATAAAAGAGAGGTTCCATGCTTTATCTTATTCTATAGGGTCAAGTTAACGCTATACGTGTGAGCTATGGTGTCATACTAAAACTACGTATAGAGCGAAAATTTGATGTGTGACGTAATAATGTTCACGACATTGCTCATGCTCAGCGATTCTTTTCTATGACTTTGAAATGCCCATGGGAGTAATATTTTTTTTCAGCAGCGCTTCAAAGTTCCTGTTAGTCTTCCATCTGTCATAAAATTGACCTACTGTTTAGTAATCTGAAAAAGAGCTTTCAGTGAGGTTGAGGACAGTAGCTCATCTCGTGATTGCGAAACAGTACTCCGATTTTAAGCGATGCCGTTCTAAACGATGATGTTCAAAGTGAGGTTCAACACTTTGTCTTGTTCATGAAGAACTGGTTGGATATATGCAGATAAAAAATGTCACAGTGTCTACAAAATTAAAATCAATGATTTGGAGTTTACGGTATAGATAAATAAACAAATGTTAAACAATCTAATCAATATAAATATTACAAAGCAAAAACATTATTTTTGTTTTATAAAAGTGGAAAAAAGTCATTTATCCACGTTTTTAAATACCTGAAGTGAAAACTAAATAAAAACATAATTTATTCAACATCTATGTACACGTCCTGCAGATAATAAGCATAAAAATCACAGAAGTGTTATTGCTATTACTACTATTATTGTTAACAAATAACCACCCAGTATCGGGGCACTATTACAATATTTAAAGTATGTGCCACATAAAATAAAATGAACCTTCCGATATTCATTTACTAAGTGATTTTGAAAGTCAGTTGCATTATGAGTACACACAAGAGTCATGTTATCCCGTAGACATTCTTGTTGCTTTTGCAATGAGCTAAAAAGAGAAACACATTAATACAGAAGTTAAATTTCAATAAATTTAAGAAAAGGATTTCATGTTTTAATTTTAAGTTTTAGCTTTTTTTTTAAATATTTAGATTTATATAAAGATTACAATTTAAATATATTTACTTCCTTTGTACAATTAATTTTTTTACTGCTTTTAAATCGTTTTCTACCTTTAAATTAAGAAATATACAAAAAAAATTTGAGAATTTAAAAATGAAAATAATTAAAGTACAAAATTAAGGTACTTCGTGGCCATTTTGAAAAATTTTTTAACAATATTAAATACTTTAAAATTAATTAGCATTTAAAGATTATTAAATATGAAACATTATTATAAACTTTGCGAATATAATAAGCATCACAAGGTTATGCAAATTTTCCACTCTCCACGTTTTCCCCTCTTTCAGTTATCATGGTTTGTCATGGCTAATCTCGCTTTTTTCCCCCACACCAATACGTTTCAATAAGAAGTGCTCTAGCTACTGTTTGAAAAGCTCATACTCATATGTTACTGAAATATGCTTACATCATATTTTATTATGTTAAATAAGAGCCTGTAACAATTTTAACATAGATACTTTGTGGTTGAAATTAATTCAATTAAAGTGGTATTTGGTTGAGAGGACACGGTGTAGTTGTAGACATACGAAGCAGTAGACATTGTAGAAAACCATGTTTGATTGTATCTTGACATCAGGGCTATTCATAATAGCAGAACTTAAAGTACAAACAATTTGGTACTATTTTGTAAAAATAGATCAACTTACAACCTAGATCAAAATGATGTGCAACTAACGAAAGCAAAGGAACAAACTACAATGATAAAAGAAACTACAATTAATTGAAGGTACTCCTTAACTTATGTCTGAAAAAAAAGAGTGACGATGATGTCGATCACAGCGTTGCGAAGGCAACTAAAGTAGGAAATATGACTGTGGGACTCCAATTTTATTTGTCAGGAGTAAAATTATATTTAATTCAGTGTATTTTTAGTATTCCTAATTTTATTTTACAAAATTGTGGATGAAAAAAATCATTGTTTGGAATTTTATATCAAGGTCGATTAATCTAAGTAGACCAACTCTGTTTTGTAGGTTTTGATCTTTGACCCAATGGTTTTGAAGCACATACATTATCTTTAATTTTATTTTATCCCTGTTGGTAAATCAATCTAGTAGTGCGACTTAGTTTAAAGGTTTTCATCACTAACCCTAATGGTTTAGGGTTATAGCTCTTACGTCTGACCTTACTGATTTAACAGGAACTTTCACTCAAAATACCTTCAGTTTGAACACTGCACTCCAAATTAAGCATCAAAATAAATTCGACTTCTCAGTGTGATACTTAAGAGCATTAGGAAAACCTCGCGCGGTCAGCTTGATTGAAGTAAAACTTAAACCCATCATGTGCTAGCCGATGTGTATTAAGAGTATCATGCATCTAATACCATTTCATTTATATTTATTCGGAATTATAAAGATTCGACTAGTATATATACGAGATATGAAACCGTGCTGCTCATATCAGAAGATAGTGATTTATCCTCGAGGCCATCCATTTCTTACAGTGCTTTGTTTTATTTTATGGCAACGTTCAGAATATATAATATATACTAAACGAAAAAAACGACTGTGATTTGTTCGTTGACACCAGAATTATTCTTGACCAGTGAAATGCACTCATGGTTTTAAGAACTACACTGTAACATTCTGAACAATTACGATTAAAAGTACCAGCATTCAAGGTGCCATTGCTTTTTAACTTAAGATTCATTTCCATCGTAAAATTTTGTATCGTATCGCAAAACAAACAAATATATAAATGATACGTAGTAATTTTTTTCAGTAATATTCGATAAGTAACTTTATTTCAGTAAATATTACTGTAAAATTTACAGCACGAAGTTTTACAGTACAATCACTCTGAATGTAATTCCAGCATTTTTTACTGTAATTTTTATAGGAATTCTTTTTACAGTTTAGAAAGAAGAAAAGAAAAGATTTCCTTAGATTTTTCATTAACATTTGATAAATCACTTTAATTCAGTAAATATTACTGTAAGAATTACAGTATAAAATATTGCGGTCAAAAGTACTAGCTCTCTGAATGCAATTCTGGCACTTTATACAGTGATTTTTTAAGATTTTTTTTTACAGTTTAGAAAGAAGATAAGAAAGATTTCCTTAGATTTCACACCCTCATAAGTGTTATAATGATACAAACTTAATTATGTTTTTATTTAACGTTATTACATTATAATTACCTTATTTTGCCAGATTTATAATATAAAAACCTTTCTCAAATGCTTCTAGTAAAATTATTGAAACAGATCTTGTATTTTGCCATTTGACTGGATTCACGCTAAATGTTAAACTTAAATTTAATTATCATTAGAAAAAATTGTGCTTACGAGTGAACTAGCATTTTTTACCTATGGAACATTTGTCCTAAATTATTTTTAAGATATATATATTTTTAATCAAGATGATAAGGAAGCTTTCTGCCTTTTTTTGCAATTTTGGGAGCATTAATGTTAAACTTAAATATAATTTCATTTAAAAAAATTGCATGGAGAAATAATTTAGCAACTTTTGCCTTATGTTATTCAACTTTTTCCAACTGGATTCTGGCAAAAGTTACTCTAGAATAAAGAATGTTTTTAAATAGATAATCAACAAATAAACTTATAAGAAGAAACTAGTTTGTTATTATTAGGATTTCAGATATAAGCTAAGAATAAAACAACAAAATTGGCTTTATTTATCTAGCAAAAAATTTGCATTGTCAAATTAGCAAATAATTTTCCAAAATAGCACATAAATTTTCATTACGGAAATTTTGTCTTAAACAATATATAAAAATCTGTATTAAAATGGGGGATACGGAGATAGTTTTTGTTTCTTTAGATATGGAGGATAACTTTCAAAATTTTTTTTATTTAATGTAAAAACATTGAAAAATGTACTTTGCAGAGATAAAAATAATTTAAAATCTAAATTTAATAATAAACTTTAACAAAAGACCATTAAATCTATGAAAGATCTGTTTTAAGCAAATTAAGTGCCTTTGTATTTCGAAGAAAAAAAATAAGCTTACTGCTTGAATTTTTTATTTTCAAATACGCTTCATTAAAAGAGGATTAGTGTCATAGTATCAAAGAAAACATCGCAGAAAAACATTAAATAAAATATCAAAAGAACTTTCGAATGCCCCCAATGCCATCGAGACTAAGTATCAATGGTGTGCAGCGAGGGCCGTGGGGGATAAGGCTCCAAGAATCTGAGGTGAGAATCTAGTTGAAGACTAGGAAAAATATTTCTATTTTCTTCACAAACTTAAACATAATCAAGAATTAAGGAAAATACTTCTATTTTTTTTTTGTAAAATTAATTCTAATCGGAAATAAGGAAAACATTATTATTTCTCTCTATATATTGAAATGCCGCTGTTTTGAGTGTTCAATTTAATTTTTCAATTTATTATTATTATTTTTTGGTGCAAAGAGACGAAAAATTTGAAATTATTGAGGTGCTAAGAAATGTATACAGGAATTAAGATGGAAGAGTTCAAATTCAATTATTACTTCTAGAAATTATTGGCTGTGTAATTATAAAGTAATTATTACATTATAATTTTAATCGAGGACAAAGGAAAATAATTTTATTTATTTCTATATTAAAATATTAAAATGTTTTGGGTGTTCTACTTAATTTTTCAATTTATCATTAGTATTTTTTGATGCAAAGAGAATATAGGACAAAAAATTTAAAATTACTAAGGTGTTAAGAAAAGTATACAGGAATTAAGATGGAAAAGTTTAAATTTAATTATTACTTCCAGAATTATTGGCTGCGTAATTATTAAGTAATTATTAAATTATATTATTATAATTTTAATCAAGGACTAAGAAAAATAATTTTATTCCTCTCCATATAAAAATGCCACTGTTTTGGGGGTTCAACTTAATTTTTTTTTAATTTTTTTTTGCTGGTGCAAAGAGAATATAAGACGAAAAAAAATTTTGGAATTACTAAGGTGTATCGAAAAGTGTACATGAATTAAGGTGGAGGGAAAAGTTAAAATTTAATTATTACTTTGAGAATTATTGACGGCGTAATTACTAAAAGTACCGGTGCCCTGAGTGCCCATAGTTTTTAACATAGTTTGACCAAAAAATTTTGCAGTGTACTTATAGTACTGATAGTTTTGAAATGTCGTTTAGAGAGAGTAAGAAAACATGTAAATAGCTTATCTTGTTTTCATATATGAATTATTCAGTTGAAAAGCTTAATTGAATTATGAAATCACAACGGACCTTTGAACAACTCATTTCCTGCAGATATTTTATAACGCGAGCAGATGTGATGTTAATTAAATGTCTGCGCCACATTAAATGTATATGAGAGAAACCAACGAAATGTGACGAAAACGTGATTTGTTTTACTAAACCAAATGGATTATTTCTACTATTGCTAAAAATATTAACTAATTGTAATCTCCCAGACATCAATGCTATTGACTAATTTTTAGTTTGAAAATAACTTTCGCATAATAAAATCATTGCATACAACTAATAGCGCTTAAATAAGTTAGTATTTTAAGCAGATAAAATAAGACTCTCGATTTAAAGAAAACATTTCTTGATTGTAAAAATTAATTTCTTATGGAAATTTAAAAGTTTTAAAATTTGATAAAATATTAGAGAGCTCCGCAACTTGTTTCGTTCAACAAATTATCCCTATCGATTCCTAAAAAAATTTTTTCAGGAGTGCAACCAAATTGCGACATCAAAATAAATTTAAATAAAAGATCAAACTAATCAAATTAAAAAAAATAATAATTATTCGAATTAAGGATCTCAATTTTTTTTATTGGATAAACATAGATATGGTTTCCGATTTTATTAGGATAAAACTTAAAAATAATAATTTTGCTGGTGTTGACTATTTTTTTAAGAATTATTTCAGTTCCGATCTGTAAAACATCTGGTGTATAGATTATAAGAAATTCAGGATCAAAGTAGGGTAAAAAATATCGGCACTCAGGGGGCCGATACTTTTTACCTTAAAATCCATTTTTACTGGAACACGTTATGGAAAAAAAATCTGATATAGAGAAATTTTTACTGTAATAATTACTGTAAAATCACTGTATCACTCTAATTTAATAATTACAGTAAAAATTATGATATAATATTTTACAAAAATAATTTTACGATTAAATGGATTTTACGTGAACTGCACCCAAAGTGCTGGTACTTATATCATAATTTGATCCTGAATTTTTTACATTACAGTAACACTATTTTTGGTGATGAGATAAACTAAATACATTTTTAAGTGCAGAAAAGTAATTATCGTGCAAATAAAATTGATAGAAAGATTGGTTTAAAGAATTCGGGTGAATATATTACAAAAAATGTGCTTGTTTTTTAAATTAAACTAGTGGGCTGCGCCCCCGGCTCGCTAACGCTCGCCAACCCCCGAAAATTGCTACGCAATCTTATATCGCTCGCTACTAACTTAGGTACATTGCAAATGCACAAAATTCTGAGAATTCAAAACAATCATTCAAATCCATATAAAAACTTATTTTTTAAAAAAAAATTACATTTTTTTAGTAAATACTAAGTCATTAAAATAAATTTGAATTCAAATAAATGACATGTAATTCGCTAAACCTATTGGAAATGTGCTATAGTATAATTCGTAATATACATCAAAATTCGTCAAATAAATTCGTAATATATAAATTCGTGAAAAAAAGCGCTTTCGACAAAATACTAAAATAGAGATCTATCGACAAAGACTACTGACTTCTGCCTAGCTTAATAGTATGAGATTGCCGCAGCTGGTTATTTCAGTTTCCGTTCTTAAAAGCGCTATATGTTGATCCATCTCAGCTAGATTTGGCATGTGACATTTTTAGCGGCAATCATTGGTCGATTCGCCGTGTAAGAGAAATGGCAACGTAAACAAAACAAAGCAAACGTTGCCACCGGCGGAAAGGAAATACAGCCAACATTTGGGAGTCACGTAAGAGAATTATATATATTAGATATTTCTGAAATTAAGCTATTAAATTGATTCTAATGCAGATGAAAATATGTGTTATCCGTAAACAGCCAAACAAAAAATAAATTAATTAATAAAACTATAACGGTGAAAAACGAAATAAAAATGTAGCTTCATGCACTGCAAAAAATGCTAGTTTACTGTTAAAAATGTTAGCTAACAAAATTGGTGTCAACTATACTACAAAATTTTTTGCAGGGTCTGAAAACTCTTAAAGTTAATTTTTCATATCGCTTTCGTATTTTAACCAGTTTTCTTAAACTCATTTAATACTTTTATATATTATTTCATTAACTACTTCATATCATAAAAAGCACAATTGTAAAACCTTTAACTTTTAAGTAAGTTAAATAAAAAGTATATTTTCTATTATATAATTTATATTTTTATAAAAATTGAGTAGTTCACTCTCTTCAAAAGTAAAATAAGTATGATTTATTTATATCTGAATAAATGGGCATAATGAGCTTTTTGTACATCACATCAAGCCAGAAGTAAAAATACGAATAAATTTTTTCAAAAAAATAGTTAACAGAATGGAATGCTCATAAAATTGCTAATGAGTGTCCCAAAAATGATTAGTGGTTTAATAAATTAAATTTAAAAAAACGACCGAGAAGAGGATTTTGCGGTTTTGCCGTATTTTCATTATGAAACCAGTCCTCAGAACCTCTCAGGTAATCAAACCAGTTTTGACGCTTTTTTGGTTCCGTCTTCTTTACAAGTGAAGCATTATTTAGATGTTGCTTTTCTTTCTTTTTTTAAAAAAAAAATAATTTACTAACCCTAAAGGGGCTACTTTTATAAATTCATTTTACAACATGATTCTTGGAAAATATATTTAGTGCCGAACGAAGTATTCCTTACATTGTGTGAATTACCTACCAACATAATGATCGTGCATCAGTATTAGAGCCGGGGCTATAAGAAGTCACGCAGTCTATTCTTCTTTTCTGGTTTTTGTTATAACACGCACTTGAATTAAGAAACCCTGAAAAAAATGGAAGAATTTTGTAAAATCTAGTGTATTTTTTTAAATGGAAAATATCACTAATTACATAATAAATTATGATAATTTTCAAACCATAGCTATTTTCATCAATTATTAAGTATGAACGATAAAAATGAAATGATAAATACTTCAGACTTTACCAATGTATTCTATAGAATGAAGAATCACAAACCGGCAAAGTATGAAACGATTATTATTTCATTCGCGCTTGGGTATTTATTGGAATGACAAAAGAAAAACATATTGGCAATATATACGTCAGGCAAAATACATCACATTTTTCATATACTTTGCTGAAACCACCAAGCATTCTAAACATTTAGTAGTTGTTCTTTTATAGAATGCTGGTATTTAATAAATTGACGGCAACATACATAAAAGCAAATATAGCGAGATAAAAGATAAATTTCATAGCGAGAAAAAAGAATTCACTAATTTACTTTAAATTGTATCCGAAATCTGACATATAGAGGCATACATTTTTAAATAAATATGAATAATAATACGAGAGTTGATGCTGATATATAGCTTAGTTATCAAAATAAAGTTTTGAATATAAGTTTTCAAATAAGTTTATCAGAAACATATTTTTATCCTATATCATAAATTCATCCCAGAACATGAAACATCTTACGGCTAATTACCATAAAATAAAAATCGCGATCTGGATGAAAACATGTAATAGTATAAATAAATAATAAATTTATGATTGGGATAAATACTACTTAGTGAGGATATGAACACGTAAACTAATTTTTTATAGCGTTTGTGTTTTTTTCAGTTTTGCTAATAATGCACAAAACGATGCGTGACATCCCCGTTTTTACAGCATAAATGCGAACAGAGTGTTTTTGTGCGAAATCGGATATCAAAGCTACAAACAACTAACAAAGACACATAATGAAATGACTACAGCGATACAAAGCTGTAAACAGCTCTATATTTTCTTCATCTAGTTAGATCGATAATAAAAAAGGGAATTTCTAATTAATTTATTCTTTGAGCAGCATTTTTAGTCACCGTGAGTCATTTAATAAATAATGAATAGCATTGACTTGTTTGTGCACTGTAAAAAATTCCGGCAAATAGTGCCATCACTCAGGGTACTACTTACTTTTTACCGCAAGACTTTACAGAACAAAAAATCTCGCAATCCGTAATTTTTATAGCAATATTTACCGAATCAGTATACTGAAATAAATATTACTGTAAAAATTGCGGTATAAAAGTTTACGGTAAAAAAGAATTTTACGGATGATAAATTCATGTACTGCTAAAAATTTCTCGGGAAAAGTTGTTAAATTGTTTATTTAATTCTTATTTAACTATATTCAAACAAAATTGTTATATAATCATCAATAAATGGTATTCAAACTATTAACTGTGAGAAAAACCGTTTAATAACTCCTTTCACCTAATACGGTTAAATAACCAGAGTTTTATCGCACCAACTAGGTCCGCCTAACGAAGCCACTTAGTGAATATTTAATGAAGTCACAGGGCTTCATTAAATATACTATTTATGAAGCCCTGCAACTGCGTAAATATTAAAGCAGAGTCATAAATAATCTGTCAATCTCATGGGCAATAGAACGAGGATTCGATTCCCAGAGTCTGCACTACTATATTTTTTCATTCCCTTTGACGCATGAAGAGCTTCCAGTGTTCTGCACACTCTAATTTGTGGTCCTGGACTATTAGAATTGGATACTCTCATTCACGCATAGATGGAATCACCATAAAGATTCTCCACACAAAAAAATTCTTGTATTTCCAGTTGCTCACGATAGATGGAATCATCAGGTAAGCAAGTAGGCCACAATCCATGGATCATTTGACAAAACACAACTCATCCACAACCTAAAACCATTGTTAATTGCCTAACATAACTTAGCTCCAATGTCCAATTAAATTTAATTTTTCTGGTTTAGAAACCATGCATGTTTTAAGTGATTAAAAAACAGTATAATTTTGTATTCGTTGTTTTTTAACCATACTAGTTGTAAGCAGCTTCAAGACCATAAGGATAAAAAAGTGTCCTTTACCGTAAACTGTACGGTTATTTGGATGAACAGACTGCTGTCGGCTATTGTACCGTCGTTTTAGAATGAGCATTCTAACAGAGCGGTGCCAGCACTTTTAACCATAATTTCACCGATTTTTTTTTTACAATATAGCCACTTTATTATGACTAGAAAAAAATTATTTTAGTATTAAAATTACTATTCGTAAGTGAAGCATTTCTAAGATTAACTTTAATTTGAGCTTACTTGCTTGTTCTTTTGACTTATTATTGCAAAGTGATCCAATTAAAGAATTAACGGAGAGACCAATGCTGCTATCTAATCTTGTATTGCAGCTAGTCGTTATGTCTGAAAGACATCGTTCTGTCACTGTCCTTGATGAGCTATAAGCAGATATAAAATGTTAGACTACAAAGTTATGTAAAGAAAAAAAAATTCCCGTAAAATAAGCATTATTGTGATAAGATATGTGCTTTGGCAAGAGAAATATCTACACAAACTATTGAAGTCGCACAATTACGAGAATAATTCTGTGTGATTATAAATTTTATTAGAAAACAACGACTAACAGCAACAGACGTGTTAAAACCTGTTCATATTTCGACACAACACCTTCATCAATGATTACTGAAGCGTTAATTTTCATATAAAGTAGCGCTGAATATAATGTAGCGCTGCACAATCAAAATATATCGTCTAACAAACTGTTAGAAAGACAAGCAGATAAAATAGAATCCGAATTTAGTTTTTATGCAATAAATAAAAGATCTATATTTTAAATTAATTATAATACTACCCCTTTACGATCGTAATTTGTAGATTTTCAATGAAAGTTGGTTTATGTTACCAACAGTAGAGATCGAAACATAATAAGCAGATAAACAAAATATGCTGGTAAAATTACCCTACTGTACTGAAATCTTTGGTTAAAAAAAAACATAATTCTGGGTACTAAAACCAAAAAATACGGTACTTAAATTACGGTATACGGTATTTAAATCATTCATTTAATAATTTTTCTTTTCATATGGTAGCCGTTTACTGAAAATTGGGGCTTTCAAAGTTAAATTTCTTATTTAGTAAGAAAAAAAAATTGAAAAGGAAATCTATTCAAAAAATGGTTTGCATGCCAGGCTTTAAGGTATCATGATAAAATTACCGCATTTACCAAATTTTATAAGTGCTATTACCAAAGCGTTTCGGTCAAAAAATTACCGAACTTTCTGGTGTTCTCATAGAACCAGAAACACGGCAAGTTTTACCATTTCCTGGTAGTTTTGAAGATACTTTTTTTTCAGAGTACTTTTCCAATTTAGAGTTCGATAATTCATTCATAAAATATTTTTAAACAATTTAAACATATATATATTTAAAAAAATCAACGTTGAGTTTTATTTCAACGGGATGAGTTTTAATATTTTTATTAAATATAAGGAAATATAAATATTTTTTCCAATATTTATTAGAAGAGCTTGATAAAAAAAAGGTTTCAGTGAGATTTTCGAAAAAATTATTAAAATTTCTCCATAAATACCTTATGTTTGTCTTGTTTTAATGAATAACAAAAATTGTTTTACCAAGTTATTAAATTATGCAAATTTTGAGGGACGAAGTAACGATTAGTATTTTCGAAGTAGAGCAAGGCTCCAAGTGCAATTGATAGCAAACAAACAATCGACAAGTACATTGCCTTTTGTCAGAAAATTTAAAAAAGCTAAGAGTGCAAAGGCTATGAAGCAAGCAGGTCAAATAAGTATCAGGTATTGTTTGCAATTATCAATTCAAAGCTTACGCATAAGAATTAATGGAATTTATTTTTTTATTTTTTATTATAGACTTCAAAGATTTTTTACTTAAATCCATTAATATATCAGCTAAACCTCCAGTAGACAGCACTGAGTTAATTTTTTTTTCGTCAATAAAAAAAAATCGAAAAACATAAAAGCAAAATGAACGCATGAATTAAAATGAGAACCACATTAACGGTTAGTTAAATATAAAAACTATATTGCAGTGATACTCCAGATAATATTTCCCTAAAATAAATATTTTAGCTAGAAGATATCAAGTAATAATTTCACGTTTATTTATCAGCAATGAAAACCCCGTCCCATATGTGTGCTGGACCATCAATTTGAAAGACAAACGTATTCAGATACGAAACAAAAGCAATGAATAGAATCATGTGATGCAAAGAATAATTCTTTCAAGTCGTGATAAATGTTTTTAATTAATCGGCATTTGAACCTGGCAATGAACTCAAACAGATGAGTTCTATAGGACAAAGAACTTTTGTATTTATAGAATCCATTGCTATTTTTTATTTAAAATATAAACCTAATTTGTTTGTTGATAATACATCATTCTTATCTGTTTGTTCCAAAATGCTGGTTTTCTTTAGAGGGGCAAAATATATTTATGAAATGCAATTTTTTGTGGCCGAATTTTGCTTTTTCTTACTAACATATCGAATAAAAAAGCGTTAATGTATTAAAAAACTAAACTTGTCTTTTTTTCTTATCTAGAATTAGAATATTAGGGAAATAGCAAATTGCTCGAACATAATTATCTACACATTATTTAAGAAAAATTCTAACATTTTATCATTAAAGAATTTCGAAAATTTACTGTTATATATATTATATATAAATAAAATTCATGTTTAAATTTTATCTATATTTTTGCTTTGGAATAAGCTTATGCCTTTGGTTAAATGATTTAAAATTGTATTACAGAAAGGTATTAGAAATTCACTCGTGATTAATTACATAAATTTATATTAAGTAAACTAAATGGATTTGAATTAAATTTATATTAATAATTTTAAATAAAAATGGAAAAAGCGAAAATATAAATATAATGTTTGCAGGGAATCACTTTGAGTGATTAAATTTATTTGTTGATTTTATCTTAATAAAGATATAAATTGATTATATTTTAGAATTGTTATAGCTTTTCGATGCCTTTCCAACGAAGTTTTCAATGGAAACTTAAAATGGGAGACTGAACGAAATATTAATTGCAAACAAACATCAAACAATCAAGTTTTGGAGTACAGTGCAAATAATCCAGATGAAATTATGGTAAAAAGTACTGGCACCCTAAGTACATCTCAATTCAATTTATTTTACCCTAAAATCCATTTTTATTGTAAAATCGGATACCGTTGTTTTTACCTAAATATCTATTTAATTACAATGATTTTACAGTAAATATTACAGATATTACCATGCATCGGATTTTTTAAACGGTAAAATTGTACGATAAAAAGTACACGCCCCCTAAGTGCCGGTACTTTATACCGTAATTTTATGCTGAATTTTTTACAGTATAAGCTACCGTGAAGTTGCGTTATATGAGAATAACTAGCAATCTTATTCATTAATAAATTCGCAGAAGCAATTCATGTTCTTGGAAAGCGATAAAAATTAAAAATGCATTAGAATGAGATGCTGCACATGGAGAAAAAAATTCTGGTAAAATTACAGTATTATATGGTAAAAACGTTCCTGGTAAAAACATAACCATAGTTCAGATAATAAAAAATATATGGTATTTGAACCATAATTTTGGTAATTTTTCAGTTCATTTGGTAATGGTTTACCAGAAATTCTTTTTTTCAAAATTACAGTTCCTATTACAACACATTTAGTAAGAAATACAAAACTAAAAAGAAAATTTAACTGAAAAAAATCGTTTTTATATCATGCACTAAGGTATCATGAAGAAATTACTGAATTTTACTACATAAACCAAATTCTAACTCATATCATAAAGCAATATTTCACTTTTAATTTTACCGAAAACATTACCAGAGTGCTAAGAGCCAGAAACGCGGTAAATTTTACCATATTCTAGTAATTTTGACCATACTTTTTTTCTTAGTACAATGAGTTGGGACTTAGCACAATACATAATATCGCAAATGTGTAATAAAGTGAATTATTGAAGTTAATAATTAAAATTTACAGGACACAAAATCTGTAAACTTACTTGCAGGTAGCATTTATTTCAGCGGTTGTTTCGTCATATCTAGCTGAAAAATTTGCTCCTAAACTTCCAATTGTTTTATAGCATTCATTATATTGCTTAAAAACGCAATCTATTGTTTTGTTTCGATAATCTTTTGCTGCTATTGTTCCTGTAAAAACAGCTGAAATAATAATAGTAATAAGTACGCAAGTAAATCTGTTGTCAGAATCTGAATTATAATAAACTAAGTATATGCACTGGTATAAATTTTTGAAAGCAGACTGTGAAAACTATAATGTATATTGATGTTGAACATCCCTTAAAAATGCGTGAACAAACACTCTTTTTCAAGTTAACACGAAATCGAGCTAAAACAATTTTGAGAATGTTTGAAAGTTTTAAGCACCGAAATTTCAAAAACTCGCTTTTACACCATACGTTAAATATACTCCAAAAACTCCAATGTTGGCTGCATTTTGATTTCGTCTGTAATTGTTTACAATTGATAATGACTTAGCGAATGCTTTCTGTTATTTTGGATATTCCATTTGATCTGCAGAAACTAAGGTTCACAGTTAAAAATATGTATGTATGTTTCTTGTTGTGTAATAAGGATATTTATATTTAAATTTTCAAGCCTCTGTAAACTATAAATAATTTTATAATGCATAATTTGCATAAATTACTCCACTGCTAAGCCTAGTTCAAATTTTTCTTAACATTCTCTGCTGCATTTGTTTAATTTGCAAACTTATTTTATTTTATGATTTGGAGTGCGGATGCAACCTAAATTACTCATTCTTATGTTATATTGTTTCGTAAAAATAACTTTACTGGTTCTTATGTGTTTCATATGGTACTGACAATATAAATTTTAGTGATACACAAGCTTCGTGGCTTTGCATCGAATAGTGTAGAAGAACACCTGGGTGTTTCACGACACCAAGAACTAACCTTAGGTTTTTGGTGTGATGGAACACTTAGTGGAACACACTTTGGTGTAAATTAGTTGCCACCATTTCTGGTGCTCGAATACACGAAATTTTTTTAAAGTATATAGAACCTTAATATCGTTTAAATTTACTGTAACCTCATTTTGGAGCAAATTTCAACAATTACTGATTTCTTCAGCTCGAATACACATTACTATGTGGATAAATATCAATGAAAACATGGTTCAAATTAAAACAACCGGATTATATCCAATAAAAATAATATTTCCTTCCCTAATGTAATATAAGGTTACAGTTTTAGATACTAAGCGATTAAAAAGGCTTACATTTGAAACAGTTTAGCCATGGTATACCAGTCATGCAAAATTCCCACCCTGATAGCAGGCAACTTTAAAATCAACGTTTTAATTTCCTTTTTATTTGTTAGGCATAGAAACATTGACTGATTAATCCTTTTTTTAACTTAGTAGAAATATTAGCATGCAAAGCTTTTTCCATTAAAAATTAAAAAAACGGACATACTAAAACCTTTACAAAAAAATCTCATTTTTTAGCTTTTATTTCCAGGTATTATAAACCTTATTTTAGACTTTTCTTCATTACAGCTGTGTCCAAGATCTCAAATGCAACATTTTGTTTCAGTTTAAAACTTAATGTTCAGACCCACCTTCACTTTAAAAGTGTTAAAGAAAGTATGTAAAATCCTACGCAAATGAACCTTGCTTTAGTAATGCTCATAAAATCTAAAATAAACCTTGAGAAGGGGAATTCATTCTGGGTTTGAGAACGCTTGTTTTGCGAATGATGATTCATCCTCGATTTCAAAAGGTTTTTCTAGTCTCTTTTTAAGTAGATTGAATCTCGATATAAATGGGCTGTTTTTGCAAGCTTAATACAAACCTCATAGCGCATAAACTAGCATAGTTACATTTAACATTGTTTCAAGCTTGCATGGTTTATTTGCCTTGTTGAGCTTATTGATCATGGTTGTTGCTGAAATTAAAATCAACCTTACATCTGGACATAAGCATTCAAGTAAGGGCCTCACTTCTTCACTAGCTTGAACATACTCATTTGGTATGTTCACTTCTGCATATTGAACAAATGCGAAACTGATTGAAGAAATTCTGTCCGGAATTTTTGGCATTTTCAGAACATTTTTAAAAGTAAAAATCAGATGAGGAGATATCATAACTGTGAGTTTGGTGCTTGAGTGCTTCCCACTGTAGTGTATGCACCTTTCGCTCTAATCACATCATCAACTACCTGGTTTTTTTTCTTTTTTTCTATTTTATTTAAATGACTTAAAACTCCTCATGCACCACAAAGTATAGCATGAGGCTTACAATTATAAGTAGAAAACAAAAAGAAGAAAAATTTACAAATTTACATCAAAAACAAAATTCCACAAGGCCGCAAGACTTTCAATACTTTTGACCAGTTCTGATAAGACAGGTAGCTAACAAATAGAAAGACGTCTCAAATCAGTCTTCAAATTCATTCGGGCACTCGCATACAGACTACAATGAAGAAGAATATGTTCAGCATCTTCATCAGCATCACCGCAAGCACAAATTCCACTGGTCTGCAGATGGAAACGAAATAAATATCTCTTAAAATTTCCATGGTTTGTTAAAATTTGGGTCAATTTAAAATCAGTTGCAAAGAATTTACATTGCAAATGGGGAAAAATGGATGGAAAGAACCTTTTCGTCCAAAGCGACCGAGGCGAAGCAAGAAATTCAGCATTCCAGTCCGCAATGATTTTATCTCTAGCGATGCCCTTCCAGTGAGAAGCTGGAACAGACACCCTTAAGTCTATTTCACCACACGTAGCTTCCCTAGCCAATTGGTCTGCTCTTTCATTGCCCAAAATGCCGCTATGACCACGAACGTAAGAAAAATGAATAGTTACGTTTTCAAGAGTGTTCAAAATCGAGTGAATTTCCACCACAAGCTTCTCGGTAGAAGTCGTGTCACGCAAAAGAAAAAGTGAAGAAAGAGAATCTTTACAAATGAGATATTTAAAAATTTGGTTTTCACTAGAAGAATTTTGTATCCAGTTAACAACCAGGTTTATACACAAAAGTTCAGCCTGGAAAACAGTACATTCATTATGTAGTCGTGCTTGGCAGTAACCTTCTCTGTCACATTTTCATAAATTACAAAAGCAACTACCTGGTTAAACATTAAATTAAACAATTGAGGACGAGCATTTAATTAACAATAGTTGATCATGATATTAATAATTTAGTACTAATTAAAAAAGCAATTTAAATCCTTTTTTAATCGGAAAATTATAATTAAAATCTAATTCTCTTAAATAACTAATGATGCATCTCCTGCACAGCACTTGTTTTAAAATTTGACTACCATAAGTTAAAATTAAAAACGTATTTTGATACAAATGCTTATGATATCTGTTATATCGCTGAAAATCCTGATAACGAATTCCAGACTAGATGAAAATTTATGCTTGCTTAATATTAAACTTTTATCGGAATATAAATTTGTTAATAAATGCTTATAATTTTTAAAATTAAAAAAAATGTGATTGGAATTAGTTTACTCTTTTTGCAAAATGTGCAAATTATTCAAATAATATAAAAAGTATATAAATAAAATAGATAGTAAAAATAAAACTTACCCGTAAAAGCGCATATAATTAACGCAAACTTATTTTGAAACATTGTTATAAACTTTACTTATCAAAAGTAAAAAAGAACATTTCTAACACCTTCCCTGTAAGGTATTTTACCTGAAATGATAAGAATGTTTAATCTTCCATATGTAACTTCTTCTTATCTTTATGAGTGTAAAATGCGTTGTAGGAATACATACCATATTCAAGTAATAAATGTTGTCAACATGGCTACACAATCTGTAATGAAATAAAAGTGGTATTCGCTTTGATATTTCGTCTCATTTAAATTCTTATCTAAAAAAATATTTAATGATAAGTCTTTTCATTTGATTAGAGATGTTTTGGTTTGCTATTTAAATATCTATATCTGGTTTATTCTCCAATTTATCCACTTTATCTCATTGAAGATAAATAAATCCAACACATGCATATCATTCACATAATAAAGATAAGATACATTCTTACTGGTATAAAATTATAAAATTGCGAAACGTTTAGTTAAAAATGAAACAGAATTGATTTCATTTATAAGTAAGCACAGGTGAAAAAGATTTTAAAAAACCACTGGAAATTAAAGCTGAGAAAGATCAGAAATCTAAAGATATAAATTAGAAAAAAAAGAAGACACAGACAGGTGTGCTAATTTATGCACCTCTTACCAAACAAGGAAACTCAAAGTTTTCATGTCAAGCCTTGCTTTGTTTGAAAACATATAACATAGCGGCTTAGTGGGATGTTGTTGGGAAAGTATTTATGGGAATTGAGTAAGTTTTAATAAATTTTATTTTATTTCTATATAAATAAGCTATCTTGAAATTGAGAAAATAAAAGTATAGATATTTATTTATTTTCCCCTATACTATTAGCCTAATCGTCTTAAATTTATTATTTTAATGTTGAGTTGATTTTCAATTGCAAAATTAAATCATGCTTTTCAGTTTTGTAAACAAACGTTAAGAATTGTAAACAAACATTAAATTGACTTGGACACTGTCAGAAATGTTTCGATAAAAACGGTTAAATAGTGATTTATGTCATTGTTATTTTACTATTTTCCACCAAAGCTGTCAAGTAACCATAAAAGGATTTTCAAACTGTTAGTGTGAGAAAAACCGTTGGTTCTTTTTACCTAATAAGGATTAGCAAACAGAATTCCATCCGCGCCAACTAGGCTCACCTTATGAAGCTAATTTAGTTCCGTGCATCTGGGTACACACTATAGCTGCGGGGTCTAATTGGTCAGTCTCATAACCGGTGAACCGGGGTTCGAATTCCAGATTTGACGCCACACAATTTCTTCCATTCCTTCAATACATGTAGAGTTTCCAGTGCCCTGAACTCTTTTAGTGACCCTCGATTATTGCGATGCAAAACTATCATTCACGCAAAAATGGTGTAACATCCATAGAGCTCAAAAGTCCATTTAAGTTTTATTTTTATGGTTTAGAAACTATGCAAATTTTAAATGGCTACAAAACCGTATAATTTTATGTTCACGGTTTCTTAACCGTACCAGCTCTAAATCAATCCAATTATAGCAAACATTTTACAGGTAGTAATTTGAATATTAAGTTTTGATTAAAAGTTTTCTAAATGTCTCTCCATTTTGAAACTGACCCACATAAATTTGGAAGTCCATTGGCCATCAGTGCATTCTTTAAATTTCTCTTCGACAACTTTTCCTCAACTCCTAAGAAAGAGTCTTCCACAAAATTAATATAAAAGAGAAATTTTGTATAACGTTTGTCTTACGTTAGCTATAACACTAACCTTATTTTCTATCCCTTGGTGACGGTACGATTTGCTCGGAAATATTCGAGCATGAGTTGTTAGAGATAGGTGAAACTGTAATGTTATACAAAATCTCTCTGATATTATGAACAATAATATTTAAGTACTATTCACTCTGACGTCATTAAAATGCTTTTATAAAGTTTCTTTTCTCCAAACAAATCCCTATGAACTTTTGCAAGATTAAAAGTAAACATTTAGTTGATATTGTAGATTTTAGTAGTTGACACTCTAAGGCTTATGATTTAGCGTCTCTATCATATTTTTATTTAATTTTGTTCAAGACAGGATTGTATGTTATTGTTAATTTTATCATTTCTTTGTACTGTACAGTGAGCAAAATGAAAAACGATCCACCCTGGATAACTTTTAACCTAATAATTGGATCTTCAGGATCTAAGACTTAAACTTAATGGTCCGAGGGGGTGACCACAAATATGCTAATTAATTAGTGCAGACGATATTTTTAGTAACGAAATTGGACACAAAAGCGTACTTTCTCTGAATACTAAACTAAACTCAGTGGCACGACAGCCCATAGAGGGCCATGGCCTACTGTGCCCATCTCAGTTTTCTTGACCTAGTGCTCTGGGATGCAGGAGCAGATGTTCCGGTTTAGATGGCCAGCCGAAAACGGAACCCACAGTGTTTAGTTCCCAAGCATGCTTGGTACTCATTTATCGACCCACTGAAGGGATGAAAGGCTGAGTCAACCTTGGCCGGCCCGAGGATCGAACTCAGGACCTGTGGCACGGGAGCGCAAAGCTCTACCACTCAGCCACCGGGCGTCACTTTCTCTGAATAAGCATGCCTTTTTTTCCAACGGATTCGAATTTCTGACACCCAAAATGAAGGGGGTAGCTACAATCTGGGAAATATGGTCCCCATAGTTTGGTTAGGGGAGCGATCCAAAGTGGGAACCCATAATAATAATTTTACTTTTTACATATTTCGCCATATCTTGAAAACTTTACAAGTGAATTGAAAATGTTTTGCGCAGAATTATAAAAATCGTTTATCCAAATATATTATAAATTCGTTTATTTGTTCTTTCAAAGATAATTTCATCCAGAAAATAAACTTTACTACTACTCTACTCAGAGGCACGACAGCCCATAGAGGGCCAAGGTCTACTGTGCCCATCTCAGTTTTCTTGACCTTGAGCTCTGGGGTGCAGATGTTCCGGTGGTCAGCCAAACGCGGAACCCCCCAGTATTTAGTTCCCAAGCATGTTTGGTACTCATTTATCGACCCGCTGAAGGGATGAAAGGCTGAGTCAACCTTGCCCGACCCGAGGATGAAACCCAGGACCTGTGGCGCGGGAGCGCGAAGCTCTACCACTCAGCCACCGGGCGTCAGAAAATAAACTTTATCATATATTTATTATTTTTTTATTATTTTATTTAATAATAGCCGAAAGTATTTGAATCGTAAGGTAAAAATTTTTTAAAACCATTTTAAAGTAAATTTGGATTTTTAGATTTTGCATGACAAAATGCAAAATTTGAGTGAAATTGGTCGAATAGTTCCTGAGAAATCAAATTTTGAAGAAGTCGTAAATTTAAAACTTGATTTCATAGGAACTATTTGACTGATTTCACTCAAATTTCGCATTTTACCATGTAAAATTATATGATTTAAAACTACGTAAGAAATTGTATACCTTATAATTTAAAATGCTTTCGACTGTTATTAAATAAAATAATAGAGGAATAATAATTCTTTGCCAAAAGTTTCTTTTTGAATGGAATTATCTCTGGATTAAAAAAAATTATAATTGTATACATAAAATTTTCAATTAGCTTAAAAAGTTCTCAAAATATTTTGAAATACGTAAAAACTACAATTTACATTATAGGGTCCAAACTTTGAATCGCTCTCCCAGCCAAACTATGGAGACCATATTTCCTAGATTGTTCTTGCCCCTATATTTTGGGGGTCAGAAATTCGACACCGTCGAAAATAAGGTATATTTATTCAGAGAAAGAAAGTTTTTCTGTCTGATTTCGTAGCTTAAAATATCGTCTGCATATTTGAGGTCACACTGTCGAACCATTAAGTTTGTGTTTTAGAACCTGAAGATTAAAAGTTATTCACGGTGGCCCGTTTGAGTAGGTTCGTTTCTTTTTTTGTATATTTGAGTAAAAACATAATTTTTTTAAATCAATTCTAAGTCATCTTAGAAGGGGAGTTCCTGACTTTACTGTAAAATAAAATCGAGTCCGGACGATAGTTTTAGCAGGAAAAACTGAAATAAGGAAATGATTATTTTATAAATGATCAAAAATGTGAGTGATTCGATAACAACAACGAAACAAAGCTTGCATGGTGATTTGTCTGTTGCAATTTTCGTTAATGTCTAGCGACGTCATTATCCAGCTAAAAATACTGTTTTAACTACATTATAAGTTTATACTACGAGAATCACTATTGGATCAGAGAAACATGTTTCTATTTAAAAATGTCAGAATTTTGTTGCTCTAAACATAACCATAAGAGCCCGATAATCTCTTTCAAATCTTGAGTGCTTTTCTTGGAATATTTCTTTTCTTTCGAATTTTTATTGCAAAGTTATTTTACAATCACCCTATAATTGCCAGATTTTCAAACCTAAATTATAAATCTAAATGTTCTGAAACCTCTGAACTGTTCTGAAATGTTTTTTTTAAAAATAAAACTGGGGGAATTTTGTCTCATATATTCCGTTACATTTTTATGGTTTTTTATAAGCAACTCTTCGTACTGAGTTTTACCCATTAGATACTGATGTATTGGACATAATTTGTTACTTTTTATAACTAGGCTAAATGAAACTAATGTCTTAAATACTAGGAAGAAAAATGCAATCGAATTTTTTGAACTAAGCGTTGTACATTTGCATTGTTTTTTCAAAAGAATTTAAATTTTACTATTCAATATGTCAAAAATTATTTGCTTCTAAATGCCATGCCTTCTTAACAGTTAAAAAAAGCTACAGCATATTCCTATACATGAAGAAATTTCAAAAAGGTTTTGAAAGTCAAACTTAGCAATTCGAGAAAAAATAATTTTCATTTAAATAAATCAATTGCAATTAAACTCGGGCAATTTTTTATATAACTTTCTAGTTTTCATTAATTTTATACTTTTATGTGAAGATAACATTTTAAAATGTAGATTTTTTAAATTTATTGTATGTGAGGTATGTATATTAACTCAAGAGCTTTATTATTCTTTAAATTATTTATTACTGAATTACATTTTATTTCAAATCGAGAATTTTATTTGAATCCTCCAGAATAAAAGGATAGTAATTAAATAAACTTTTAAATGTATATTTGACTAATATAGCATCTGTCCTCAGACGAAAGTAGTAAATAAGCGTTTGGAAAAACTATATGAATTAATTCTATTTTTTAAAATTTCCTTTAGCTTTCACCAAAAACTTGTGAATCTGAAATAACATTGTTTTTGCTCCATACCTTCAACTTGAGTTATCATATTTGATATTAGAGTTTTAAGAAATGTATCCCTAAAACTAATCATTTTTGAAAATAATGTCGTGTAAAAACAACAAAATATAATCTAAACCTTAATATAAAAATTTTATTTCAAAAATTTCTTTTACATTCATTACATTGGAGCTCCATCAATAAAAGATGCGTCAGAAATTTGATCAAATCTTGCTACCCTGTAAAAGAACATATTCAAATTTGACTTCTGATATAATAACTTATTTCTTTAATTTATCACATATTTTAAGAAATTACTATTTACATAATTTCAAGTAAATGTTCAATGCGCAACAAAAAATGGACCACACACATTGATTATTCAGTCAAATGATCAGATCTTTATGTTCAAAGACTCAATCTTAATGGTTTGAGGGGATGGGTGGGAATCGAATCGAATAAAAATTGAATTTTAAGAAAGGTTTTTTTTTCATGATTTGATGTTTCAGGAACTGTTTGACTGATTTTGTTCAAATTTTGTATTTTGCCATGTAAATTACATTTATTAAAATGAAGCAAAATACTATACAATTCAAAGTTTCTCAACTATTACTTAATAAGATAATAAAAAATAATAAATATTTATTAAAATTTATTTTTTGCCAGGCAACTTTTTTCTGCATATCTGGATAAGCATATTTTATAATTGTGTTCAAAGATTTTTCATTTTCCTTAAAAAGTTCTCGAGACATGACGAAATACGCAAAAAAGTAAAATCAACATAAAGGGATCCAAACTTTGGATCACTCTTTTGATCAAACTATAGAGACCATATTTCCCAGATTGCGGCTACATCCTAAATTTTGGGAATCAGAAATCCAAATCCGTCAACAGAAAAGGTATGTTTATTCAGAGAAAGTATGTTTTCGTGTTTGATTTCGCAATTTAAAATATCGTCCGCACTAATTAATTAGCATATTTAAAGTTACTCCTGGAAACATTAAAAATGAGTAATAGAACGGGAGGATTCCATCATTAGCACAAAAGTTATTCATAGAGGTCCATTTTTTTGACGCTCCGTATTGTAAAAATATCCTACAAATGCTAAAAATTAAAATTAGTCATTTTTTGCCAAGTACTTAAAAATAAATAAAGAGTTAATTTAATGTTTTATGAAAAAATATGTATATTCAAGCACTTTTATCCGATTTGCAATCCAAGCAACCTATTTCTAAATAAAAATCGTATTTACAGCTACTATTTAAAGCTGAATCTTAGGAGGATTGAATTGTATTAAACTTTATTGAGTTCGAAATTTCAAGTCGATTTTTTGCTATCACGTAATAAATTTATTTCATTATGAACTCAACATTAACTGTTTCAACACATCCGGGAAAAGGATTCGAGACAAAAGGCTACATGCAATCGCATGGAAATTGTACCAATAATGCTAAACCGGGAAGGGTAAATTCTAGCTTATTTAAGAATAATAATACTTTGAAAAAACTCCATTTAAAGTTTACGAAAGCTAATTTCCATGTTCACATCTTAAGAATATATTTGCAGTGTCATCCTCATTTGTGTAAATTTCTTCAAACACTAATAGAAAGATATTTCCAAAAGTTAAATATTAACAAATCAATAAAATTAATAAAGTTTAAAATTTCCGAAGTAAAATGTCAATGTAAGTACATTTTACTGATTTCGTTAATTCTTAACAAAAAGAATATTTTTGAGAAAACAGTTGTTATTCAAAAAAAAAAAAAATCTAAGTTCTAACATATTTCATTTATTAACGTTTACCAACTCCGATGATTACTTTGCAATATTTGTTTTTTCTTAGCAGAAAACAGATTTTGTACGAAAATTGAAATTATTCGCTCAAAATATACGCACTAAAATATATGCACCTGCTACTGTTTATAATTGTGCTCCCACGTCCAAATATTTCACTTATTATATGATTAAGATCTATTAGTGAACATAAGAAATATTTCTAAGTGATCATTTTTTTAAATAACATTTAAAATTAAAAGTATATTGTTATACCAGATTTGGTGAGTTGATTCGCTTACCAAACTGACGGATATATTAAATACAAGTTTTTCAGGTATCATATAGCGCATGAAGCTGAACATTAAGTTCTAAATCATTAAACGAATCTCTTTAACTGTAATTTATATAATTATTAGTGTAATTTGCGCAAAAAAATAAGAAAAAAGTAAGAAAAAATAAATTAGTTTCAGACTATTAATTTAGAAAACAATCAGAACCAAAAATGTAGTAATAACAGTTGCTGTAAATAACTTTTTATCTATACTCGTATTATTAAGTATTGCTATTATTACCAAAATTAAGGATACTAAAATATTTTTAGGAAAATAATTCTTTTATAACTTTTCTTAATTTTATGCTGATGACAACCAAAACAATATGTAAATCAAAGTGAGAAAACTGGATCCTACCATGTGATTTTCCGTCCAATAAAAATGCACCTACAACAATGGAATACTATATTGGAACATTACGTTTTTATGTTATATAGATGTATAAATTATGCATAAGTATAACTAGCATAATTTTAGTTTTGTTCATATTACCCGTATTCGTGCGTCCTTTCTAAATTCTTTACACGTCCTTTGTAGAACTCAAGAAGGCTGTTTTTGTTACAATAACTCGTAATTTGATATTTTTAATCACGTTTACCTGAACTCGTTTTCTTTTCTATACACAGTTAGAGAATTCTCGGAAACGATGACTAAATTGTTATTTTTTCTATTTCATTATTATTTTTTTACAATATTCACCGAAAGAGTCACATAACTATAAAAAAAGATAATATTCAAACCCTTTATTGACTATTTCGAACCACAACGGTAAAACTAACCGAATTTTATCCGCACCAACTAGGCCCACAACCAATGAGAATCAAGTGCACATTCTTCGAAAACTTGAAACTAAAAAATATTCTAAAGATTATGATTTAATATTTTTTATTTTCCTTCATCAAATGACTAACACGTAAGCGGATGCCTGCTATCTTATAGTTTTAAGAGTGTGATGAATACTATATAAAGCCACTTAGTTCCTCATCGTCGGAAATATGCCGCAGTCGAGAGAGCTTATTTGTCAATCTCATTATCGGTTGAACTGAGATTCAAATCCAATTGTTAACACCACAATATTTTTTCCATTCCTTCAACATATTCAGAATTTTCATCTACCCGAAAACCTCAATTTGTGACCCTGGACTATAGGAATACGTATCACCTTATTATGCATAGATATGCAGCACCACAAACATAAACTAATTAAGCTACACTCCGCAATTTGCTTGAAAAAACACTACCAAACCAGAACTTAATTCCAATGTCAATTACCTTACGAAAAGCCTATCATAAATGAACGCCAATATCATGAGAAATAACATTTCTATGGTTTAAAAACTATGATAGTTATAAATGGTTAGAAAGTCTTATAGTTCTGTATTCAAGGCTTTTTAAAATCATACCAGCTGTAAACAGTTTCACCCCTATAAAAGTAAAGAATTGTAGTTAACCGTATACTTTATCCTTAATTGGATGGACAGACTGCTTTCGGTAACTTTACTGTAATTTTTTGATGCAAATTATAATAGTGTAACCAAAAAAAATTTTTTAACAAAAATTTTATCACTTCCCTAAACACTAAATTCATTTCACTTTATCTAGAGCTTCGCTCTTGACAATACAAGATTCGATGACAATACAATAATAGATCTTTTATCAAGCACTTCAAATGTAATTAATTCATTGTCAATCGAAATTTGGCCACTTTATGGCAAAAGCAGACAAACAGACAGCAAACTAAAAGGAGAAAAATAGCAAAATAAGTGAAAGTTTCTCGAATGGCGAAAGAAACACGAGAAA
This sequence comes from Parasteatoda tepidariorum, assembly GCF_043381705.1. Lineage (NCBI taxonomy): Eukaryota > Metazoa > Arthropoda > Arachnida > Araneae > Theridiidae > Parasteatoda > Parasteatoda tepidariorum. Next base: position 31,124,759 of record NC_092210.1, read on the forward strand.
GTAATTTTATTTTCTATGCCATTTTCCACTCCTAAAACCTCCACAAATTTTATGAAAGTAGTATGTTTAACGCTGTTCATTTCATACAAAAAATGTACATAGATTTTGATGAAAACAAAATTATTAGTTAATTTCAAAACAGTCTTTTTAAAATCATTTAATTGCATACATACTATGCAAAAAAATTTATTATTTATCCCTTCAGCATCAAACACTATTAGTTCCTTAAAACAGAGCAAAATAATTTAATACAGTTATATCATCGAAATACTTACTCAGCGTCTTAGCAATTTATCAGCCTCTGAGAAATCAGAAGGAACGACATCTTGTAAATTGATGGACACGTCTTCCTCATCAAGAACCCCGTTTGATTGAAGCTCACTTCTACTCCTCCTCATTAAAGTAACGTTAAAATTAACCACAGGGTATGCTTCTTTGCAACAAGGGTAATATTTGGCTACCCTATTTGACACAACATCGATCAGTTTCCAGTTGGCATTGTTATCAACAAAATCAGACAAATCAACCTGCAAAAAAACATTGTATGAAACAGCTGAATTAATGCATTTGAAGTGCGTATTTTTTTAAAAAACGTTTGAAGTGGTCATCCAATCTTTAAGAGTTTAAACTGTTCTTTAAATATTTATCATTTCATTGTAAAGGCCGGGATAGCCTGATTCGTGGGGCATTGTATCCTTATCCAAGAGGTAGTGAGCTCGATTCCCGCCAGCCGAAGACTTCCCGTTTAGTAAATGGTGACTGGTGCATGTTAACTTTGTCTGGTTGCAAAGTTCTTCAGATTAATTAACAATTTATGGCTCTAGGAATACTGAATTGACGAATTATTGTTCTCTGATTGAGGTCAACAGATCTGTGGTGGAATCAATGGATGTATGAATGGGTCCTCCCTTTTAACGGACTGTGACTTGTGTGTGGCTGAAGTCGTATTCTTGACTATAGGTGGCGCTAATTCAAAAACAAGAAATACACCCTCCATCTCAAATTTGTTTGCTTTCACCAAGTAGGCTTGCTGGTATTGGCCACGGGCATTAGAAACAACAACATTATAAAGAGTAAGTTCATAATTTTGTGACATACAAGTAAATTCTTGACATTCTGTAAACTTTTTCATTCATTGAATACATTAATAAGATGAGAAGATAATATTGTTAGACCTTTGTTTATTTTAGTTCAATTTAAGAATTTAAAGGGAAAAAATAACTTTAAAAGTAATTTATTTATTAAAAATTACCAAAGAATATGATGAGAAAATTATTTTGGGATGCATGTTAAATCAGTTATTCTATTATTCTTTTTCGGTAAAAGTGCCCAAAAGTACAAGGTTGGCATTCTAGATAGCCTGCGAACAATGCTGTAAAATTTCATAAAAAAAGCTGGGAAATCCATAATAAAGTTTTATTAGCCACAGAAACAAATTCAGGCACAGAAACCACCTTTAAATCATTTATCAAAACTTTCAAACAATACATACTAATGACAACTAACATCATTTAATGAAAAAATGCTCACTATAATGTTCACTAAATCTACTACCATTAAAAAAACAAGAAATTGCATGTATAATTGTGGAAACAGTATATGCTGGGGAATAAAGCACGCGAGCCGTGCTTCGCTATTGTTAATTTCGAAGTCAAATGTGACGGATCCGTAGCTCTGAGTCACAAAGATTCAAATATGGGGATCTGAGAGGCCGAATTGTTATTCATATAAGTTTTTTGTATATATTTGTGATACGTTAGGTAAAGCTATCACATTGCAAAAGCTTTAGCATATCTATCTGCTCACGCAGACCACAGAGTTGGTATAAGATATCCTCAGTGGTAGACAGATCATGGGTTAGAGTCGTCTTTCCGTCAGGCTAACGGAGGGAGGTTTTCATGGTTTTCCTCTAAACATAATGCAAATGAGGGCTAGATCCATCAAAAAGTTCTAGTTTGTCTCAATTGTTGATCCTGGTGGTCCTTTGTGTTCTAGATAGGGTTCAAATTTTCAAGTCTTCGGATTTTGAACATTGATAGTCGTAACATCCAAATCGGGTCAGCTGTTTAACAACGATAATAAGAAAATAATAAAAACTGTAAAAAAATTACGGTTCCCAGAGAATTAAAAATTAATATATAATTATTCTTATAACACATCTAAAAGCATACATACCTTAATGACAAATTTTTGCTTCTCTTGATGCATAGTTCAGCATAGAAGACAACAGCAAGCAAGCCAACATTGGTGCTTTTCGAACGTAGAAATAATTCTCGTGTGGTGTGAAAGCGCGAGAGTTTCGTGCAAGTTTGTTCAATTTTAAGTATTTAGATTTAAATATCATTCTTTAAATTATATATGAACTCTCGATTTAGTGTAATAACCAAAAATAAAGTGTTTTCTCCCACAATTGTTAAGGTTATTTAACATAATTTTTGATAAGATATTACACCACAAACTTTGCATAGTATCATTTCATTATGCCATGATTTATTTATTTTTCATAAAATCCTTCTTTCTGTCAAAGGCAGCTCACGGAGATCAACTTTAATTATAGGCATACTGTACATCGCAAGAAGAAATATTTTTTAGGAAACACAATAAAAAAATTTGCTTCCTTTGAATTTAAATTAAATAGATATTACCTTGTCACTAAAGAGTGCTACATCTTGAGTATTTTCATCGTATGTCCATGATCCAAACTGAATGTTGCACGTTACTATTTTCTTACTAGCTTTAAGCAATGGGCAGCGGCTTCGGATTGTAAACATCGGCACCCAAAGAACTGTTCCAGAATTATACAACAGCACATTGGTAAAAGGCACAGGGGCCATAACGGACTGCTCTGGTCTATTAAATAAAAAAGTATTATTCAGTACAGGAATAATTATAGTTCAAAAATAGAAATAAAATCAATGAATCCACTTACGATCCATAAACGGCAATATCTGGTCTCCATACTTCTGTAGATGGTAGTCTAAGTACTGACAGATTTTCAAAACGAGACGGATCCCATTTTAAGTAATCATCTGTCCAATTCTGAAAATATGAGTATAAATAGCATAAAATCAATTACAAACAAAATTATTATTTTTCCCTTTAGACAATTATCGTTTATTATCAAATTGTACTTTCTGAAAAATTTTTCAAATTAATTATGGTTCACACTAGCGTCTTATTAATGTTGTGGAAAATTTTATGGTTCAAGACGCTCGAAACTTTTTAACAATGTATATATTCTGTCTAAATTCAATTATTTCTAACTCCCTCTGTGTGTGTGTTGAACCTAATTGGCTTCTGAATCGACAAATTCCACTATTTACCTACAATGTCGTCACTGGCAAGTACTCAAATGATTTCATTGTGTCTCGTGCTTTTATTGATAGGATAGGATAAAACTTCGACGTTACTCTTTATCTAATCATAAGAGTCATGGGCTTTAAAGGAACTGTAACACAGAATTAAAAGTGTGCTTATTTATATTTCACATTTTCTAAATTACAATGCATATATTCTGTCTAAATTCACTTATTGCAAGCATTTAGTACTTGAGAGTGTTTAAATGATTTTATTACGTCTCGTGCTTTTATTGCTATCATGCGTTAAAAATTCCTGTTGTTTCTCCGATATTTTTTTTAAAAATTTTTTTTATTGCTTTTTTCTAAAACTAGATGATTAAACTTGAACCGACGTTACTCTGTATCTAATCATAAAAATCATGGGATTTAAATGGACTAAAACACTGACTTATTTGTATTTCATTTTCTTATATTGAACAAAGTATCATAGCTTAAATAAAATACTTTAAAATTTTTTATTCAAGTTGGAGAAGAGAAAACAAAGAAAAAATAACCTTTGAAATCTTTGAGCATGTTAAGAGATTGGAGTAACGTCTCATTTTCGCGAAGACAAACAAAATAAAAAAAATTATTACTTATCTGCTATCTAATTCTGTGGTGATCAGCTCATCGTAATAGAGCAAGAGCTCATCATTATAGATATATGCAACCAATGAAAGAAAATAGGATTTCGCAATAGAAAGGATTAAGCAGGAAATAGGATTTTAGAATTTTTTTGTTAAGTTGGGCCTTTCACGGTCTTTACTTGTTTTTTTTTCTTTTTAAAATTTTGATTCGTTTATCTTATTGCTAGCTATTAGATTGTCCTCATGGTAGAAAGTTGTTGCCATAATTTCGTCATTCTATTTGATTTATATTTTCGTTTTACAACTATAACTTGATTTTTATTTTTTAAATCTGACTTATTTGTTAAATAGTAAAACTTGAAAATGCTATCCACTGCATATTTTAAAGTGGAATGGGAATTAAATTAAATGGAAATTATACAAAATGAAGAGAGACTTTCGAGTAAGAAAAAATCATTACAAATTTCAAATATTCAAATGAACACTGCGAACTATTTTTCTTTTATCGTTTGCCTGCTCTACAGGCTTGATCTTGTGGTACTGAACTAGTAGATAAACTTCATATAGCATTTTTTTAACAGCATGCATCAGCTAGTACATCATTATTCTTAGTTAACTGAACGATATAAATTATTCAAATTGTTTAAATTTTAAAAAAAGATATAAATAACTGTTTTCAAAACATTGAGCTTTTAAAATCATTTTTTGAAAAAAATATAGTATTATAAAACGATTTTATTATTTCTAATGTTAATGGAATGAATAAATGCTTCTTTTGCTCCTTGTTTTTCTTTTTAAAATAATCATCTTGAAAGTTTAACAGAAAAGATAAAAAAAACCACCAACATTGAGAAAAAAAATATAGTCAAAATTACAAGAATATGGTAAAATTAATAGTAATTCTAGATCTATGGCAACACCAAAAAGCTTGGTCATTTTTACCGATATGCTTTGGTAAAGATTTTTGTAAAATTAACAATAAAATAGGGTTTTTTAATGTATGATAAAATTGGTAAATGAGGTAAAATTTGGTAATTTTATCACGATACCTTAAGGCTTGACATAAAAACCATTTGTACAGTTATGTTTAAGTTTAAGTTTTTATTTTTAACAAAATGTTTGGTAATAAATGCTATAATCTTGAAAACAAGAATTTTCGATAAATAATTATCATACAAACAATAAAATTATCTAATGAATGGTTTAAATACCTTCGATTTTTATTACCAGATTTTAAAAATAATTCTTCAAAGAATTAAATTTTTTTTTGAAGTTTTCGAATGTCACAAAATATAAAATCATGGAGCTTATTTATGACATACTTTTGTGCAAGACAAAAATTAAATAATTTATTTTTCCTATTGTTTTCGCACTCTTATCAAAATATGCATATATGTATTTATATCTCCTTTCATTCTTAAACGTTACAGAATTTAGTGTACTAAATATATAAGTTCTGAAAATAATGAGGAGAGGATATTTAGTCCAATCAACGTAAATGTTTAAATAATGAACATCAAAGAATTTAATAAATTTAAGCTTCTTTTTGTGAAAATTAGTCATACATGTTGATAAAACTTACCATCCTCGTAAATGTCTCCAACACAATAACTTGGTGTTTTTCATCCTGAAGGAAAAAAATAAATAAAATTATTTGGTGCTTAATTTTTTAGAAAATATCATTTTTGTTATGCGTTTGACAAGGAAATATGATAAATGATACTTTTGAGTAGATCATTGCCATGATATGTGGAACTGTTAATGATAAATTTGAGTGTATTTTGATAAACGATACCTTTGATTATATGATAAATGATACTTTTGAGTACATTTTAAACTTATATCGAGTGAATATTTAAATATTGAACACAGTTTCTTCACCATGAGAATAAAATTAAGTAATTTTTAAAATATTGTGATTTGCTTATTTATTCGGGATATATTATCCCAGAAGATAGATCAAATATTTTGCTCATAAAAAGCTGACGGTAAAATTGGATTTTACAGTGAAAAGTACTGACCGGTTCTATTCACCGTAATTTGACTCTGATATTCTTTTACTGTTAACAATATTACCACTAATAATATAAGTTCACATTACATCATAATTCAGAAATCCTAAGTTAAAAAATGATGGTTCAATTTTTTATAATCTTTCTGCTTAACTAAAATAACGTCTATCATTTACATGGTAGAATTTGTAATATGAAATACTTTAGCTCGGCTTTTTAATATGCTTGAAAAGAAGCTTAAATAACAGTGTAGTTGCAGTGTAATTAAATGACAGTATTAGAAACTGTGAGCTGATTTCCCTTAAAAATTCTAAAATTAGAGTTTAGTATTTTATTATTTTGAAGTTAATAACAAAATACTTACGAAATCTCTTAGATGAATAGGTGAAATTCCAAGAGAAACAGTGATCTTTTCATTCGAGTTTTTAACAGGTCTAACAAGTTTGTCATAGTTCCTGAATAAATGTTGGCGAAGATCTTTCTCTGTTTTCTGTCCATGCACTTCTTGGAAAATATCTAAAAATGATGAATAACATTAATTTAAAAGTAAACATAGATTAAAACGCTATAAATTATCTGAATATTTTTTAATATGCTTAAGTCAACTATCGTAAATTTGTTTTACAGTGTGCAAGGGTAGGAGATATAATGTTTCTTTTCCCTAGAATAAAACGACTAGCTAAAATAAGGATAAACTGTTCGAGAATTTCTTACTTATCCATGATTATGTTCTGAACTTCTTCATGCTATTGTATCTTTTTCGCTATCTGGATAAAAATATAGTTAAATTCAAATTGAGAGAAATTGATATTGAAGTTGAAGTTACATTGATATTTATATACCGATTCCTATTGCAATAGACGCTATATATTCGCAAATAGAATCTTGGATTCAAGTTGATCAATGATGTGAGCACTGAGATTTCTGCTAAGACAAATATTAGGGTAAGTGTTTTTCTGACATCACATTACCAGTTAAAGAAAGAAAGGATAAAAAAAAGAAACTATGATGAAACAACAGGAATTAAAAATATATGCATTATTGCAGTTCAGTATATGAATAAACTGTAAAAAATAATTATGTTAACTTTTAAGAAGGCTTCATTAGTTGGAAAGGTTTCATCACCAGGTGATTTGACTAACTTGAGCGAAAATAAACCATCTTGCTGTTGTCTGGTATAATAGCGAGTGTCTAGAGACAATTTCAACAAAGCTATTTGGACAAAATAAAATAAATTTATGTTAACATAAAGCAACAGTGTGGTTTAAATCCTACACCTTAATTAAATACCGTAGAGGTGATACCCAAAACCAATAATTCAACCCAATAATTCTTACGTTTTTAAATTTTATAGCTAAATGTAAATCAATATTTTTAGAGCTAACATTTATAGTACATAAGTAACATTAAAAACATGATTTTATTTACTTATTATTTTTGGTTTCTAAATGTTTATTAATAACTTTAAAATTTAAGAATTTTCACATCCATAAAAGTTGATACAATAATCAGGTTAAACTTAGCAGATATTGATTAACCACCAGAGTTCCATGAATCAATACATTTTGATTAACGATACGATTTAATTAAGTTTTCGTTTTACTCATAAGTACTCTTTCAAAAAATAGATTTTGTTTAATCACAAAATTTTGATAAAGCATAAGATTCAAATTAATATGAATCTTTGAAGCATAAACAGGGACTTACCATCAAGAGTGTTACATGACGGGAACCCTAGAAAAGCACATAAGCAAGCTAGATACATCAACTTGGAGTTCATTTTTACTATTCTAATACTTTCGGAATGGGCTTCTAGCCAGTAATCACAGACATTTATAACAACAATTTTTACCAAACGGGAAGTTTCAATGAAACAAATTCAAAGTAGCAATAGACTATCTCGTTATTAATGACGTCCTATGATGGCAACATATTTAAAGCAATGAAAGGTTATATCATTCAGTGTCTTCACCCAGTTCTCATGGATGTATTTACTTCTCTTTTCGTCAGTTTACTGGATTATTACCTTTAGATCCGTGTCTTCAGTTACGGTTTTTATTGATATCTAGTTTGGGGTTTTAAAAGCAATAGAAATTGAATTTATTTAATGGAGTAAGTTGAAATGGGAAAGTCAAGTTGAAGGTTTGAGAATTTCCTGAACAGAAGTGAAGGCAATCGCTTATTAGATTTTGTTATTGTGATTTAATGACTAGCCTTGCAGTTTCCCGTGAAAATAAGTCTTTATTTATTGTTTTTTTTAAGAGTTGCAATCTTTGTTTTAAATTTGCCTTGCTTTTTTTTAATCAAAGCTTACCTCAATACTCTCGTTAATTTGTTACGTGGATTTAATCATGCTAATTAATTCACGTCAATGCTCATGAAATTATCAAGTCTGAAGAGGCAGATTTTGATTAAGAATGAGCTAGAAGATATAGAAATGCTAGGGAAAAGTTTTCTTTTCCTTTCTTTAAAGTTACTTTAAATCATAAAAATTAATTTTGAACAGAAAATCTATTTAATACATACAAATTATGCTCAACACTTTATGCATTAATCATATAAAAAAATTATATGATTTATTTTTAAGCGTATGATTAATTTGTAAATGTTAGGGAGATAACTACTTATTCGATTATATTATCGTAATTTGATGACTATTAATGGAGTTTGTTGAGAGTAAATTAGACTGAAAGTATTACATAGACCAAACTGAAACTTAACTTTATTTACATCAAAATATATATATAAAAAAGAAGAGATTGCAATAACAGGAAACACAAAAACTACCTAAATAATCTCGAACTCAACATCCTCCCCTCCCTGGTCGACCTCGAGGGGGATGACCAAAGCTACCGGGCGGGTTATATAGTGACCATTAACTCTCAGCTCACAGGATCTTATTTTTCCATCTCGTCCTTCATGTAAGTTCACCACTCTAGATTTCTTCCACGTGTGCCGTGGTCGGACGTCTTCTTGTAGGAGTACAATATCGCCAATTCGGACGTTAATGATATTGTCCTGATTACCAACTTGATGAAGTGACCGCAATTGAAGCAAATATTCCTTGGGCCATTTTTTCCAAAAGCAGTCAAGTAAGTCCTGCTGCTGCTTGTAGATTTTTTTTAGCTTTGTGTTGTTATTTGGGATGGATGGAATGGCCATTAGTTTTCGTCCTGTCAGGAAATGGCTTGTTGTTAAGGCTGTGGAACCGTCATCTTTTCTACCTTTCTGTACCAATGGTCGACTGTTCTGAGCGGCTTCTATTCCAATGAGGGCCGTAGACAGATCATCCTCGTCAAGAAGTGCTCGTCCGAGTACCTTTCGTAGACATCGCTTGACAACTCCTATTAGGCGTTCCCACCAGCCTCCTCACCAAGCCGCTCGTGGGGCGTACGGTTTCGACACCAAATAATGGGGTTTGTTGGGAGTAAATTAGACTGAAAGTATCACATAGAACAAACTGAAACTTAACTTTATTTACGTCAAAATATATATAAAAGAAAGAAGAGGTTGCCAGAACAGGAAACTCAAAAACTACCTAAATAATCTCGAACTCAACAACTAGTATTGCAGCTCCCTGAGAAAATAAATTTTTATTAAAGATAAATAGCTTAAGAGTGACAATATATATTTCTCTTACACGGCTACAAAAAAAAGCCTCATTACAACTCCCCGAATGGCAAAGTTAGAAAATCGACCAATGATTGCCGCTAAAAATGTCACATGCCAAATCTAGTTAATGTGACTCAACATATAGCGCTTTTAAAAACGGAAACTGAAATAACCAGAGAGAGCATTCTCATCAAATGTGATCTCTTCCGTACTTCACCCTATCAGTTGCGGCAATCTCATACTATTAAGCTAGGCAGAAGTGAGTAGTCTTTGTCGATAGAACTCTATTTCAGTATTTTGTCTAAAGCGCTTTTTTTTACGAATTTATTTGACGATTTTCGATTTATATCACAAATTTATTTGTTTTATTATTGTTATTATTAGTTATTCATTGAAAGATTGTTTTGAATTCCTTGAATTTTGAGCATTTGCAATGTACCTAAGTTAGTAGCGAGCTTGGTTTGCGAAGCAAACCATATAAGATTGCGTAGCAATTTTCGGGGGTTGGCAAGCGTCAGCGAACAGGGGGCGCAGCCTACTAGTATTTATTTATTTTATTAGTTCCTTTATTTTTAATCAACCAGGAGGCTCCTTACTCCGACCCTTTTGGTTTCTACTCCCTTATTTTTTCTGCCTAAGCTTTGACGCAAATAGAAAATCGCTGCCCCTTTTATATATTTCTTTGATGGTCTAATTTCAGGTAAAAATAAGTTTGGTATTTTTTAATTATTGAAAATAGTCTAAGAGTTACTAAGAATCTGTTAGATTATCGGAATTATACTTGTACTAAAACATAAAATCCACAGAATAGTAATTAAAAAAATTTTTTCATTTATATTCAAAAATTTGTCACTAATTGGTTTTGTAAATTAAAGAAATTTCATTAGTGAATATCTATTTTCCACTGTTGTTATATTACTGCGAATGAAGCAAATTTAAAAAATTATTATTTGGAAGTGAGTCGTGTTTGGAAGACTTTGCCTTTAACGCCGCAAAAGACACCGATGCTTTCTGCGGAATTTCATAACCATAAATGGTTGAAATGCTAAATGCAATATTTTCCATTCATTTCTATCTATATTAATACAAAATAATGAGGAAAGTATGAAGAATGTGTCCAATAAAAATTCTAAGATAAGCTTCTTGTATATAAAGTAAATTTTTTTATACATTTGTTATTATAATTTTATGTAAAACAATTATAATAATATGTTTATATGTTTATAGTACATACAAACATTTGCAATTATGACGTTTCTAATGTATTCAAATATTTGATTGCGAAGTAAATCCTAACTAAATAACAAAAAATGGTGTAAGATTAGCAAATATAATAAAAATTATTTTAAGGGAATGTGTCACTCAATGTGTAACATATGGAATTATCTAAATAATAATTAATTAAATTTATTTTTAAAGTGTACTTTCCAGGAGGATTTCACAATCCAAGCCCCGTTCTCTAGCACTGTCCAACATTGCTGGACACTATCTTCAAGGTTCTTCTGTGGAAATGATGTTCACTAGATATGATGTTTTCTAACACTGTTGTATTAAACATTGGTAACCAACGCAAATAAAATTCGTCAGTTCTGAAAAGAACTTTATTGATTTTATGACATTAACAAATATTTCATATTGCTCGAAAGTCTTAGCAATAGAAAAGATTTCCTAATCCAGTTTTATATTTGTTTTGTTAGCATACCCTTAGCTCATAGGCCATGAGGTTTGTCTATGATTTCTGACAAAAAACGTGCATTTTTCTAAAGGCGAAAACCGTGATAAACTCTCAAGCCCCTTTCAATTACTGAATGGAATAGGGCTATCATGTGAATGTCGAATAGAAAAAACCCCTACACAACTGACTTCGAGGAATTATTTCAAGACAGCTTACATAATTTATAAAATTTATAAATGTTCTGTGAAATTATACGTTAAGAAATAAATTAATTGAGATAAAAACAAGGTTCTCAATTATTCGTCAAAATAATTGAAGTGGAAATAAAATTTGTATCATAAGCTGTACTTTTTTTCCTTATATGCGTTCAAATACGTTCCTTATTCATTTTTTCCTTATATATCGTTCCTCCTCACCATAACGATTCGGTAATGTGATATTACTTATATAAAAATGTGACATTTAATGAGTGAAGATTATTTAAATTTAAGTGCTTGTACTAATTGAAACATATTCCACTTGCTTGACAATTAGTTTATTATAAAATGAATACATTTGGCAGACAACCGGAAACTAAATAATACAGCTGCCATAAAGCTTAATACAAAAGAAATGAAGATCATGTGGTACATGTGTTGCAACATTTTTTCCCAAATATTTCTTAATTTATTTCTTCATCATAGACTAAAATTCAATCCTCTGTTAGATCTTTCACTGATATCATATAATATATCTCACTTTGATCACTTTACTTATAAGATTAAACAAATGCTGACAAAATGAGCATACATGATTAAAAAGTTCGTTGAGCAAGCTTTTGCGCTAGAATAAGACTTATATGAATATTCTTTTGTTAATCTAAGCATTTTAATTTTTAACTAAATGTGATGCTTCTTAGATTGAACTGAGAACTGGAAAAAATTATTATACACATTTCACATCTTGACACGTCCCTCTAGAAAAATTTTATATGATTCTTATTTATTAAATAAATATAATTTAAAAATTTTATGTTATTTAATTTAAAAAATTTATATTATTTAATTAAATGATTTCAGCAGCATGATCTTTTTTATTCTTTTTTTATTTACCTTTTTTATTTATTATATATGTATTCGATTTAAATGGTTGTTGAGTGCTGAAAATTCATCCGATATTATTTTAAATTTAATACAACAATATAGTTTCAAATTTAATATAAGCTCCGAAAATTTATATGTTATTTATTGGGAAATGCGAGCTCAGTAGTGCTTAATATTAGAATGGCGAAAGACGGAAAAATACATTGTGCTTTGTCTTATCTGATTTCACAATGCTGATCTAGATTTCTCTGATTCAGTTTATAATTTCAAAATAAAATAAAAATCAAATTTAGAAAAAATAAGTGTTTGGCAAAATCAAAAAGAGTAAGATATGCAGGGAGTTAATTTAAGTATCAAAAATACATCCATTATTTGTCCCAAATTTTTATTTAAGTGAAAAAAGGAGAAACAATGTTGGAATCTGACAAATCACTGCTGAGGAAGGTGGGACTCAAAATACCAAAATATGCTATGCAAGAAAGGATAAGTAGTTGTTTCTAATTCTTTGTAAGGAATTCCAGATTGAATTACGATGTAAAGTACCGGTACTTTGGGTGCATCATCCATAAAATTCCTTTTTCCGTTATTTAACGTAAAATATTATACTATCATTTTTACTGTAATATTGTTTCATTTGAGGTATTCAGTAGTTTTCGTTTAATTATTTTTATAAATGTACAATCTATCAATTTTTTGTGTCCCGTAACATGCTCCTTTAAAATGGATTTTACGGTGAAAAATGCCGGCACCAAAAACTACCTGGGAAAAATACCGGAAATTTTTTCCAAAGTTCTTTACAGTGTTACCTTATAATTACTCTTCTTTTTAGGTTGCTTTCAAAACAGGTTTTGATGCTTTCTCGCTTTTCTCAGTAGTGATTTGTTAGATTTTGATCTCGTTTTTATTTCTTCCTTGTTCGCAAATAAACTTCGAACCCCCTATATGTATACTTCTTTGATTTCATTTTTGACAATATTTCTAAATATATATATTATGTGTGGTAACAAAGCATTTAGTTCATAAAACTGCCAATAGTCTACGATATATACGTTGAAATAAATACAATGAATATACACTTTAAATGGTGTAATAAATAAGTCTTTGGGAGAAAACGTTGTAGCAATAAATGTGCATTTCTAACTGAGCAAATGATATGCAATTAAATAATAGAGTAATAACTATGACCAACAAGTAAAGTTGTGGTCACGAAAGTTGTGGTGCGGAAAGTTTAGTGTTTGTTGAAGTCTCACTTACAAAGCAAACTGAATTTTTAATAGAGTTAATTTTTTTTGGTTATAAAATAATTTATATGAGAAACATGTTTTCTTTTCACACTAATTTCAGAGACATAAATTACACTGTGGAAAAAAGAATTTCTGTTACAGGAGATTTTTTAATGGATTTGGAATATAATCACACTGCTAAATCCAAATCTGCAAACGTTTTCCCACCCCTAGCTACAGTTTTTTTTAAAAAAAAACTTCATTTATAACCTATTTTTGTCCACATGTGTAAGTTTAAACATGTTTTCTAAAATGGAGGGTCGCATAATTGTAGCAATACGCTTGTAGGGGATATGAGTCACATCATAATGATTAAAATTACTTAGGAATCCATTACCAAAAATGGCGTCATACATAGCTTGGATGCTCCCCCAATTATGAACTGATTCTTCGTGTGCTTTTTTTCGTCATAATAGGGAAGCGGTTTAAACGTGTTCTGGACATGCAATTTTAATCATATTTTTTTTCTATGCAATTTTAATCCTGATAATTCCTGATAAATCCTGCAATTTTAAGCCTGATTCTAACCACCCTAAAAGTTTGTTGCAACTTTTAGGCGACCTCCTGTGTTTTTAAACTTGTACATTTAAGCAAAAAATAGTCTAAAATGCCATTTAAAAAAATATTTCTATCTTTAGGAGCAAAATTAATTTCAGATTTGAAAATCCTCAACCGAATTAGGCAAGATTCCCCAAACCCGCCAAACGACTAAGGTATTTGCATACAAGCAATAAAAAATTGCTTCCCAGTGTTATTAAACAAATAACTTTGTAAAGAATCACCAAAAATTTCATTAAATGTTGTAATAATAAAAGAAGTTCGGAAATATCGTTTAAGATAATTGTAAAAAATTGATTTCAAATTATTTCTAGTTAGAGTTCCAATTTAGCTAAAAAAAATATTAATATAAAAAATGCTAATAATATTCGTAATTTTTGAAGCTATTACTCAAACAAATATAATTTTTATTCTAGTTTTATAATTTAGGCTTTTAAGTTTAGCCTTTTAAAACGCAATTATTAAAATTTCCGATTAAGGACAAAAATCATAAATTAAAGTAATTTTTTGTTGCCAAAAATGTTCGTCTTCTGCGGCATGAATTTAATTTAAGTTGGTTAAAACTTAATCAATACCTAATTTGATCCAAGAAGTGTTAAAAAATATTATAGAATTCATAGTTTGTTGCACAGGTGAGGCATACATTTTCCTCGTTTCAGATAAAACGAATTTTTCCATTTCTTCATGGAAGATAGAACAATTTTTGATCAAATAGGATACCACTTTGGTCCAAAATAATTCATTTTATAATCAAAAGAAGTTAAATTTTCTGTTTACAACCGATTAATTTTATGATTATAAATAATAAGGATTCACTGATTTTAAGAAACCTAAATTGTTACTTGACCAAAAATAATAGCGTCATTAAAAACTAGATAAATCAATTCTATTTTTTTAATTTCCTTTAGCTTTCACCAACAACTTGTGAATCTGAACTTACATTGCTTTTGCTCCAGACCTTCAACCTAAGTGATCATATTTGTTATTACAACTTTAAGAAATGTAAACCAAAGACTAATCATTTTTGAAAATAATGTCATGTGAAAGCCACAAAATTCAAACGAAACCCGTAATATAAAAATTTTTATTTCAAAAGTCTCTTCATTACATTGGAACTCCATCAATAAAAGATGCGTCTGCAATTTGAACAAAATTTGATCAAAACTTGCTACCCTGTAAAGGAAAACACAAATTTGACTGTTGATATAATAACTTAATTCTTTAATTCATCACATATTTTACGAAATTTACATAATTTTAATTAAATGTCCAATGCCCAAAAAAAATGGACCACGCAAATTAATATTTGGTCAAATGAACAGATCTTTACTTTTAAAGACTCTGTCTTAAAGACTTTATTTTAGTGAGTAAAATTAAAAATTTTACATAAACTAATGGAATAAGCCCCTGTTCACTGTCGCTAACTAACCCCGATAATACCCTCACAATAATTGTTTTTCTTGACATAAAACAGTTTTTTCTACGAAAATTGAAATTATTCACTTCAAATATATGTACTAAAAAGAATTCAGTTTCCTCACAATTGTGTACCCATGTCCAATTATTGCCCTTATTATTTAATTTAGATCTATTAGTGAACATTTCTAAGTTATCATTTTTTAAATAACAATTAAAAGTATATTGTTGTAGCATATTTTGTGCGCTGATTCGTTTACCAAACAGACAGATATATTAATTCATCACATCGTGCATGAAGCTGACTATTATCATGCCTCACATTGTGCATGATACTCGTCATTAAGTTCTAAATCATTTAACGAATTTTTTTAACTGTAATTTATATTGTTGTTAATGTAGCGTTGTTAAATGTAGCGTAGAAATGCGTCATAATAATATTAATAATAAATCTTTGTTTTAAACTATTAATTTCGAAAACAGTCAAAATCAAAAATGTAATAATAACAGTACAGGTAAATTTATTTTTATCTGTACTGGTATTATTACCAATTGCTATTATTGCCAAAATTAGGGATACCAAAATATTTATGGGAAAATAATACTTTTATGACTTTTATTAATTTTACGCTGACGACAGCAAAAATAATATGTAAATCAAAGTGAGAAAACTGGATCCTGTTATGCGATTTTCTGTCCATAAAAATTCACCAACAACAATGAAAAACTATGTTAGAACATTATGTTCTTATGTTATATAGATGTATAAATTATGCATAAATATAACTACCATAATTTTAGCTTTGATCATATTACCCTCACTCGTGAGTACTTTCTAAATCCTTTACACGTCCCGTGTAGAACTCAATAGAGCTTTTTTTATTACTGTAACTCGTAATTCAATATTTTTAATAACATTTAACTGAACTCGTTTTTTTGTCTATACACTGTTAGAGATTTTTCGAAAAAAATGATTAAATGACAATTTTATTAATTGTTTTTTTTTTTTTTTATTCCATTATTATTTTTTTTTACAATATTCAACCGAAACAGTCACATGACTAAAAAATAAGATAATATTCAAACCATTATTGACTATTTTCACCTAATGCGGTAAAAGAAACTGAATCGAGCGCACGTTCTTTGTAAGCTAGAAACGAAACCATGTGATAAGAGTTATGAATTAATATTTCTATTTTCCATCATCAAATGCCTAAAAAACAAGCAGATGCCTATACTATCTCATAGTTTTAAGAGTGTGATGAATACCCTATTAAGCCACTTGGTTTTTCCCCGCTGAGAATATACATCAGCCGAAAGAGCTTATTTGCCAATATTTGGTTAAACGAGGGTTCGAATCCGATAGTTAACACCATAATATTTTCTTTATTCCCTCAACACATTCAGATTTTCTATCGACCTGCAAATATCAATTGCTGACCCAGGAATACGTAACATCTCACGCGCGCATAGCTGGCAGCAGCACAGATGACACCAGTACGCAAACTACAATCCACAATTCACTTGACAAAACAATACTCAACCACAATTTAACTCCAATGTCAATTACCTAAGGATAAGCATAATATAAACAAACAAACGATAATCTAGTGAAATATCATTTTAACGATTTTGAAACCATTATAGTTATAAATAGTTTCAAAACCGTATAGTTTTGTATTCACGGTTTTTTTTCTTAACTCTACCAGTTGCACAAAGTTTCGAACCCCTAAAGATAATGAATCGTTCTAAACCGTAAACTTTATCGTTCAGTGGATTAACAGACTTCTTCTGGTTAGTTTACTGTAATTTTTTAATGTAAATTCTGTAAGTGAAACCAAAAATGTTTGCGAACAAAATTTCTATAACTTTCCGACTAACTAGGATCGAGTGATAACATCTCATATGGAGCTTTTCTCTAGATGACAAATACAAGATTCGATCGTTTCTTGAGCACTTCAAGAGTAATTCATTGTCAATCGAAATTCGGCCACTTTATGACGAAAAAAAACAAACAGACACCAAACTAAAAGGAGAAAAATATTAAAATAAGCACAAGTTTCTCAGTGGCAAAAAAAAAAAAAAAGACACGAGAAAATAATTTTATGTCCTATGCTTTTCTCCACATCTAACAAAAAAAATACAAAAGTAGTACGTTTGACGCTGCCCATTTCCTGTAAAAAGTATACATAGATTTTGAGGAAATTAAAATTATTACTTAATTTGAAAGCATATTTTTTTAAAATCATTCAATTGTATACATGCTAGTATTTAGCTCTTCTACAAC
Source organism: Parasteatoda tepidariorum (assembly GCF_043381705.1). Lineage (NCBI taxonomy): Eukaryota > Metazoa > Arthropoda > Arachnida > Araneae > Theridiidae > Parasteatoda > Parasteatoda tepidariorum. Next base: position 31,142,609 of record NC_092210.1, read on the forward strand.
GAACATTATCTGCTCCTTATAACGAAGAAAAATAATTTAATACAGTTATAACATCTAAATACTTACTCAGCGTCTTAGCAATTTATCAGCCTCTGAGAAATCAGAAAGTACGACATCTTGTAAATTGATGGACACGTCTTCCTCATCAAGAACCCCGTTTGATTGAAGCTCACTTCTACTCCTCCTCTTTAAAGTAACATTAAAATTAAGCACAGGGTATGCTTCTTTGCAACAAGGGTAATATTTGGCTACCCTGTTTGACACAACATCGATCAGTTTCCAGTTGGCATTGTTATCAACGAAATTAGACAAATCAACCTGTAAAAAAAGCATTGTATGAAACAGAGGAACAATCACATTTGAAGTGCTTATTTCTTTTAAGCGATTGAAATGGTTATACATTCCTTAGGAGTTTAAGCTGTACTTTAAATATTTATCTTTTCATAATAAAGAGAGGGTTGGGATGGTCTGATAAGTAGGGCATTGGGTCCATGCCCAAGAGGTCGTTGGTTCGATCCCCGCCAACTGAAGACTCCCCGTTTACTAAATGGTGACTGGTGCACGCTAAATCTGTCGGGTCACAAAGTCCTTCATATTCCCCTAGCAAATTATGCCACTGGAGATACTGAATAACAGATTGATCGGTTTTTGGTTCAGATCAAAATTACGATCTGTGGATGAATGAATGGATGTATGAATGGGTCCGCCCTCGATACGGACCGTGATTTGTATGTGGCTGAATTTGTATTCTTGGCCATAGATGGTGCCACTGACAAAAAAAGCAACTCATGCTCTATCTTAATTTCATTTGTTTTCATCAAGTAGGCTTGCTGGTTTGGCTAGGAGCATTAGAAATACCATTATAAAGAATAAGTTCACAGTTTTGTGACATACGAGTAAATTCTGGACATTCTTTAAACTTTTTCATTTCTTGAATACATTATTAAGATGAAAAGTGTCAGGATCCTGATTCCTCTCCCACGCATTTGATTGACCCCTTGACCTGAGGGTCAGAGGGTGAAGGACACTGCAGGTGTCGTCCCCTACATTTGGGGGTGGAGCAAAGGACTGTTTCTTATGGGAAAGAGGATTTTTTTTAGAGATCAGTTTTGAAGGCAGGAGAGATTAGCTTGGAACGCAGAAGAGTTGAGTTTCGAGTTGAACTATGCTAGAGAAAGTATGAGAGAGAAGGGAGCAGCAGCGCTCCGGAATATTATATTCTCCAATTCATGTATCATTTTGTAAATAATTCTATAATCAAGAATTTAGTAATAAATAAGCAAAAATTGAAATAATCCTTGGTCATCCTTAATGAGTAGTCTTTAAAAACGAACCAAGAGACAAAAGGTCTCACAAAAAGAATATTGTTAAACCTTTGTTTATTTTAGTTCAATTTAAGAATTTAAAGGGAAAAAAATATCCTTAAAAGAAATTTATTTATTCAAAATTACAAAGAATATGATAAGATAATTACTTTGGGATGCATTTTAAATCAATTTTTCCGTTTTTCTTTTTTTCTGTAAAAGTGCACAAAAGTACAAGGTGAATATAATTGAAGTTGACATTTCTAAATAGCTTGTAAACTATGCGGTGACATTTCATGAAAAATTGGTAAATCCATACTAAAGTTATGTCATCCGGAGAAACAAATTCAGACACTGAAATCACCTTTAAATCGTGTGTCGCTACTTTCAAACAATGCATACCAATAACAACTAACATCATTTAATGAACTTCAGTTTACAAAATATTCTCAATATGTTGTTCACTAAATCAACTACAATAAAAAGAAACAAGAACTTGCATGTTCAATTGTGGAAGCAATGTATGCTGGGGAATGAAGCTCTCCAGACATGCTGTGATATCTTCAATTTCGAAGGGAAATGTGACGGAACCGTAGCTCTATGTCACAAAGATTCAAATCTGGGGATCTCAGAGGCCAAATTTCTATTTGTATAAGTTTTTTTTGTATAAGTCTATGATACGTTAGGTAGAGCTATCACACTGTAAAGATTTTAGCATATATATCTGTACACCAAAAATGGTAGAAACTACTGATGAAATGAAACGCCATTCATAACTCTTGGATCTAGTGTTTCATTATACCAATGTTTTTTAACACTATACTTGACGTAAAATAGCCACCTTTATTTTTTTATGCAATAACCTTAAAAATTATAATTACAGTATAAAAAGATACACGTATGAGTCAGTAATGTTATTTTTACAATATGTTATAAATTAAGAATCATTAATTTGTAATGCAAACATACACTAATTCTTTAATAACTTGTAAATCGATACGCATAGCACAGAGAGGATATTACGACAAATCTCACCTAGACTAAATAGAACTTAAGTGGATAGAAATTATGCACTAAAAAATCATTTTATACAGTTCCCAGAGCCATGGTAGCTCAGAAGATAGAGCACTCGCCTTCCCATGAGGTGACCCAGGTTCGAATCCCAACAATGGCTGGTCGATTCGAATTCTACTCCAGCTCGCCCCAACTGCAGTGTTGATGTAAAAAATCCCTCAGTGGTAGACAGATGAGTTAGAGTCCCCTTTCCGTAAGCCCAACCGTGAGAGATTTTCATGGTTTTCCTCTCCATGCAATGCAAATGCGGATTAGTTCACGAAAGCTTTCCACGAAATTTTTCCACGAAAGCTAGTTTGTCCCAAATTTTGATCTAGATGTTCCCTTGTCTTTCGGATTGGGTTCAAAATAACAAGGCTTCGGATTTTGAACATTGATAGTTGTAAACTCCAAATTGGGTCGACTCCTTAACAGCGGTTATTTAAAAAAAAAAAAAAAACGGTAATAAAAAATACAATTCCCAGAGAATTAAAAATTAAATATAATTATTCTTAATGCACATGTTAAAACATACATACTTTAACAAAAAGCTTTTGCTTCTCTTGATGAATATCAGCATAGAAACCAACAGCAAGCACGCCAACATTGGTGTTTTTTCGAGCGTGAAAATAATACTCGCGTGGTGTGAAAGCGCGAGAGATAAATGCAAGTTTATTTAATTTTAAGTATTTAGATTTAAATATCATTCAGTAAATAATATATGAACTCTCTATTTGGTGTAATAACCTAAAATAAAGTGTTTTTCCCGCAATTGTTTAGGTTATTTAACATCATATTCGATAAAATATTACACCACAGTTTTTACACTGTATTATTTCATTATGCCATGATTTATTTATTTTTCATGAAATCTTTCTTTTTGACAAAAGCAGCTCTCGAAGAGTAACTTTAATTATAGCATACTGCACACCGCAAGAAGAAATACTTTTTTAAGAAATACAATCACGAAATTTGCTTCATTTAAATTTAAAGTAAGTAGATATTACCTTGTTATTAATGAGTGCTATATCCTGAGTATCTTGATCGTATGTCCATGATCCTAACTGAATGTTGCATGTTACTATTTTCTTACTAGCTTTAAGCATTGGGCAGCGGCTTCGGATTGTAAACATCGGCACCCAAAGTACTCTACCAGTATTGTACAACAGCACATTGGTGAAAGGCACAGGAGCCATAACGGACTGCTCTGGTCTATTAAATGCAAAAGTATTATACAGTACAGGAATAATTATAGTTCAAAAATAGAAATAGAATCGATGAATCCACTTACGATCCATAAACAGAAACATCTGGTCTCCATACTTCTGTAGATGGTAGTCGAAGTACTGACAGATCTTCAAAACGAGATGGATCCCATCGTAAGTAATCATCTGTCCAGTTCTGAAAATGAGAGTATATAAAACCAATTACTAACAAAATAATTAGTTTTTCCTTTATACAATTATCATTTATTATCAAAATGTACTTTTTTAAATTTTTTTCAATCTCATTAAATATGGTTCTCATTAGCGTCCTGTTAAGGTTGTAGCATTTTTGTGGCATTATGGTTCAAGACGCTCTAAAATTTTTAACAGTGTATATATTCTGTTTAAATTCAATTATTTCCAACTCACTCTGTGTGTGTGGTAAACCTTATTGGCTTCTGAATCAACAAATGCCACAATTTACCTACAATGTCGTCACTGGCAAGTAGTCTAGTGATTTCATTGGGTCTCGTGCTTTTATTGCTAGCACAGGTTAAAACTTCGACGTTACTCTTTATCTAATCATAAGAATCATAGGCTTTAAATGAACTGTAACACATAATTAAAAGTGCGCGTATTTGTATTCCACATTTTCTAAACTACAATGTATATATTCTGTTTAAATTCAATTATTTCCAACTCACTCTGCGTGTGTGTTAAACCTAATTGGCTTCTGAATCAACAAATGCCACGATTTACCAACATGTCGTCACTGGCAAGTAGTCAAGTGATTTCATTGTGTTTCGTGCTTGAACTGGGATTTAATTATGTGGTGATCAGCCCATCATTATAGAGCAAAGAGCTCATCGTTATAAATATATGCAGCCTATGAAAGAAACTAAATGGTGGGTATACTAAATAAAGAAAGACCATCGTGAAAAATTGGATTTCAATTTTATTGAGATAGCTTTTTAAAAAAAATTGCTAAGTTAGGCCTTTGATGGCTTATACTTATTATTTCTGCTTTTTAACACTTTAATTTTGACTTTTTTAATATTTTCAACTTATTGTTAGCAATTATATTGTTCCCATGGTACATAGCTGTTGCCATAATTTTGTCATTCTATGTGATTTAAACTTTCGTTTTACAACTAAAACTTTATTTTTCTTAAAAATATCTGACTTATTTGCTGAATAGTAAAACTATCCACTGCGTATTTTAAAATGAAAAACATTAAATGAGAATTATACTAAATGAAGAGAGACTTTCGAGTAAGAAAAAAAGTATTTAAAATTTTAAACATTCAAATAAAAACGGCGAACTTCTTTTCTTTCATCGTTAGCCTGCTCAACAGGCTTGATTATGTGGTACTGTTCTAGTAGTTAAGCTTCATATTGCTGTTTTTTTAACAGCATCAGCTAGTACATCTGAAGAATTAGTTCATTATGCTTAGTTAACTGAACGATGTAACATTGCATTATTCAAATTGTTCAAAGTTTGAAAAAAGATATAAATAACTGTTTCCAAAAAATAGAGCTTTCAAAATAATCAATTAAAAAAATTCGATTATGTTACGCTTTTAATTTTCCTAATATTTATGTAATAAAAATAAACGCACGACTTTTTCCCCCTTTATAAAAGACTCATCTTTAAAGTCTAACAAAAAATTTAACAAATCCTCCTCCACTGAAAAACAATTTATGATCATAACTACAAGAATACGGTAGACTTTCTCGTATTTTCAGATCTATGGAAGCACCTAAAAGCTCGATCATTTTTACCGAAGCTCTTTGGTAATGATTTTTGTAAAATAACAATAAAATATGGTTTTTAATGCATGATAAAATAGGTTAAATGAGGTAAAGTTTGGTAGTTTTATCAGATATCTTAAAGCATGATATAAAAAAAAAACATTTATGCAGTTAAATTTACTTTTCAGTTTTGCTTTTTTTAACTAAATGTTTGGTAATAAAAGCTATGATATTGAAAACAAGAATTTCCAGTAAATCATTACCATACAAACAGAAAAACTATCTAATTAATGGTTTAAATACCGTATACTTCGGTTTTTCGGGGTTTTTTTTTTTTTTTTTTTTTTACCAGATATATAAATTAGCATACAGTGCAGTGATTTTATTAGAATTATTTTCTCCGTGTAATGATTGTAATTCATTACGCTAAAACTTTCTTATTCTTATTCTTATTCAAAATTAAAATCGATATCTTTGAGTAGAATACATAAGCTTCGAGAACAAGAAAACATACCTGATATATTTTTTTAATTACTAATTGCAATGGCTTTAAGAAGAATTCTTCAAAAGTTTAAAATTTAATTTTTTGAAGTTTTATTTACCTTACAAGAATGTTACAAAATATGAAATCAAAGTGCTTATTTATGACATATTTTTGTCCAAGACAAAAATTAAATAAATGATTTTCTTATTGTTTTTACACTCTTATCAAAATATGCATAGATGTATTTATATCCTTTCATTCTTAAATATTACGAGATTTAGTGCTCTAGATACATAAGTTCTGAAAATAATGAGGAGAGGATATTTATTCTAATCAACGTAAATGTTTGAATAATGAACAACGAAGAATTTAATTAATTTTATTTTTTGTGAAAATTAGTCATACCTGTTGATAAAACTTACCAGCATGGTGTATGTCTCCAACACAATAACTTGGTGTTTCTCATCCTAAAAGAAAAAATAAATGAAATTGTTAGGTGCGTAATTTTTTTAAAATATCATTTTTGCTATGCGTTTGACAAGGAAATAGGATAAATAATACTTTTGAGTAAATCATTGACATGATGCGTGGAACTATTAATGATATCTTTAAGAGTGTATTTGATAAATGATACCTTTGAGTACATTTTAAGTACATTATTAACTTACTATTAGACGGAATATTTAAAAATGGAACAAAACGTTTCTGCACCAAGAGAATAAAACTGTAAGTAATTTTTAAAATACTGCGATTTTCTTATTTATTTTATTTCATATTTTATAACCGTCGTTGAACAGGCGACCCAATTTTTTCGGTTTACGACTACTAATGTTCAACTCCGTAGCCTTGTAATTTTGATCCCAATCCAGAAAACAAAGCAACTCGTGGATCAAGTATTGGGAGAAATTTGCCTTCGTGGAGGACTTCCTGATGGAGCTAACCTGCATTTGCGTTACATGGAGAGGAAGACCACGAGAACATCCCACGGTTAGCCTGGTGGCAAGAGGAATCTAACCCATGATTCGTCTACCACTGAGGATATTTCACTTCAGCACTGTGGTCGGTGCAAGCCGGATGCGGAATTCATATCGATTGGAAATCGAACCCGGTTATCCTCATTGGAAGACGAACCCTCTATTTCCTAAGCCATCACTGCTCTGATAATGTAGATCATATTTTTTTATTCTTAAAAGATTGACTGTAAAATTGGATATTACAGCAAAAAGTACTACTCGGTCCGTAATTTGCCCTGGATAATTTTACAGTGTATAACAAAGTTATCACAAATAATCTAAGTTCACATGATATCATAATTCAGAAATCTTGAGCTGAAAATTGAGAGTTAAAGTTTTCTACAATCTTTGTACATAGCTAAAATAACATCAATCATTTACTTGGTTGAATTTGCATTATCGAATACTCTAGCGTCCCTCTTTATTAAGCTTGAAAAGAAGCTTAGAGGACAATGTAATTACAGTGTAATTAAATGACAGTATCAGACATCGTAAGCCAGTTTCTTTTAAAAATTTAAAAATTCAAGTTTAATATTCTATTATTTTGAAGTTATTAAAGAAATACTTACGAAATCTCTTAGATGAAGAGGTGTGATTCCGACAGAAACAGTGATCTTATCATTCGCGTTTTTAACAGGTCTAACAAGTTTGTCATAGTTTTTAAATAAATGTTCACGAAGATCTCTCTCTGTTTTCCTTCCATACACATCTTGGAAAATATCTAGAAATAATGATGAATAACATTAATTTAAAAGTAGACATATATTAAAACGCAATAAATTTCCAGAATATTTTTTAATGCATTTAAGTCAACTACAGTGAAATTGTTTGACATGACGTGAAATTGTTGCAAGATGAAGTGATTTATTGTTTCTTTTCCCTAGAATAAAACGACTAGCTGAAATAAAGATAAACAATTTGAGAATTTCTTACTGATCCATGATTATGTTCTAAAACTCATTATGTTATTTTTTATATTTTGCTATCTGGGTAAAAGTAAAGATAAATTGATATTGAAATAAATTGATATAGAAATTGATATTGAGACTTCTAACTCGGTAGACGCAATAGATTCGCAAGTTGAAGCTTTTAAATCATTTTGTTTATTTTATGTCTTAGTAATCAAAATTGCACTTTTATTGGTGACTTGGATTTATGTTGATCAATGATGAGAGCACTGAGAGGTCTGTTAAAACAAATATTAGGGATATTGTTTTCCTGACTTCGCATTACGAGTCGAAGAAGGAAAAGATAAATGAAAAAGCCAGAAGCGATGATGAAACAACAGGAATTAAAAATATATGCAGTGCACAGTGGGCCAGCATCCAAAGTTTTGTGGCCAAAATTAGTATTTCGATAAAATTTGCTTCAAAATTTGGGGGGTTTTATTTAGGGATTTTTATGTGCAGATAAATTAAATTCATAGTTGAAATTTTGAAATACACTAAAAATACCCGAAAAAAAAACAAAATGTCTGCTGAAATATGGCAAGCAAAAATAAAAATAATAATATAGTACGTTTAAATAATTAAATATAACAATGGAAATATAATAATTTTGGTAATTTTATATTAAAAATGAAAAGCAAATTATATTTCCGAAGTACTATTACAAAATAACGCGAAATAATTACAAAATAACGCGAAAACATGAAAAAAATCATTATTTTTGTTTTTCGGTTTATTTGTCCACCTTTGCAGTGCGGGCAAAATGGGGCATGTTTTTTCGAAGGAAGAATCATCAAGGAAAGCAACAAAAAAAAGTTTAGCTAATTATCTCGTGGAACTTTTTGGAACTAAGTTTCGAAAGTCATTAAAACATTGTAAAATGTCAAATGATAGGATATGAACTATAAGTTTGTCAAGAGTATTAACTAATCCTACGAATTGGAAAATTGTACTATAATTTCAGACTAATTACTCTGATAAAAATGTAACAGTAAGGTTAAATTCCTATATATATTTCTGAAATAAAAATTTAAAAGTTACATTAAAAAAATTTTAGACATATTTTTCATTACATTGTACTCTCGTCGATCCGAAAAGTAAATTAAAATGTTTGGAATGATTCTAAATACTTCATTTGGGATATATTAAAACTGCCTACACATATTTTAGTTAAAAATTTAATTTTTGACTTTTGGCCAAAGATCATGGCCCACAGTGCAGTGTTGTTGTTCAGTGTATGAATAAACTGCAAAAAAATAATTCCTTGAAATTTCAAGAAAGCTTCATTAGTTGGAAGGGTCTTCATCATCAGTTGATTTGACAAACTTGAACAAGATTAAACCAGCTTGCTGTTGTAATTTGTATAATAGCGATTGTTTAGGGACAATTTCAGCAGAGCTATTGGACAAAATAAAATAAATTTATGCTAACTTAAAGTAACAGTGTAGTTTAAATCTTACACTTTAATTAAATACCGTAGAATTGATACCCAAAACCAATAATTCAACCCAATAATTCTTGCGTTTTTAAATTTTATAGCTAAATGTAAGTCGATATTTTTAGCGCTAACTCTTATAGTACATAAATAACATTAAAAGCATTGTTTTATTTACTTATTATTTTTGATTTCTAAATATTTTTAATAACTATAAGATTTAATATTTTTAACATTCATAAGATTTAATTCAATAATCAGATTAAACTTATCAGATATTGATTAACCACTGGAATTTTATAAACCATTACATTTTGATTAGTGATAAGATTTAATTAAGTTTCGTTTTAGTCATAAGTATTTTTTCAAATATTAGATTTTGTTTAATCATAAAATTTTGATAAAGCATAATATTCAAATTAATATTAATCTATGAAGTATAAACAAAGACTTACCATCAAGTGGATTACAGCACGCGAACCCTAGAAAAGCACATAAGCAAGCTAAATACATCAACTGGAAGTTCATCTTTACGATTCTAATATTTTCGGAATGGGCTTCAAGCCAGTAATCACAGACATTTATAACAACAATTTTTACCAAACGGGAAGTTTCAATAAAACAAATTCAAAGTAGCAATAGACGTTCTCGTTATTAATGACGTCCTATGATGGCGACGTATTTTAAACAATGTAAGGTTATATCATTCAGTGTCTTCACCTAGTTCTCATGGATGCATTAACTTATTTTTTCGTCAGTTTAACGGATTACCACCTTTAGATCCGTGTTTTCAGTTACGGTTTTTATTGATGTCTAGTTTAACGTTTTAAAAGCAATAGAAATTGAATTTATTTAATGGAGTGAGTTGAAATGGGAAAGTCAAGTTGAAGGTTTGAGAATTTCCTGAACAGAAGCGAAGGCAATCGGTTATTAGATTATGTTATTGTGATTTAATGACTAGCCTTGCAGTTTCCCGTGAAATTCTTTCGTGAAGTCTTTAATTATTGTTTTTTCTAAGAGTTGCCATCTTTGTTTTAAATTTGCCTTGCTTTCTTTTTAATCAATGCTTACCTCAATACTCTCGTTAATTTGTTACAAACTCATTAATTTGTTACGTGAATATAATCATACTAATTAATTCATGTTAATGCTCACGAAATTATCAAGTCAGAAAAAAGGCAGATATTGATTAAAAATGAGCTAGAAAATATAGAAATGCTAGGGAAAAGTTTTCCTTTCATTTCTTTGGAATTTCTTTAAATCACAAAAATTAATTTTGAACAGAAAATTAATAAATTACAGAAAACAGAATTTAATACATTTAAATTATGCTCAACACTTTATGTATTAATTATATAAAAAAAATTATAAGATTGATTTTTAAGCGTTCGATAAATTTGAAAATGTATGGAAGATAACTACTTATTCGATTATATTATCTTTATTTAATGACTAGTATTGCAGCTCCCTTAGGAAATAAATTTTTATTAAAGATAAGCTTAAGAGTGACAATATTTATTTATTTTATTAATTCCCATATTTTTAATCAACCAGGAGTCTCCTTACTCCAACCGTTTTGGTTTCTTCTCATTTATTTCTTCTGCCTACCCTCTGACGCAAATACAAAACCGGTGCCCTTTTTATACATTTTCTTGATGATCTAATTATAAGAGAAAATAATTTTGGCTATTTTTCAATTATTTAAAATAGACTATTAGTTATGAAGAATCTGTTAGATTATCGGAATTATATTTGTACTAAAATATAAAGTCCACAAAATAGTACTTTAAAAATTTTTTTTCATTTATATTCAAAATTTTATCAATAATTGGTTTCGTAAAGTAAAGAAATTTCATTGATGAATAACTGTTTCTTACTGTTGTTGTTTTACTGTGAATAAATGCAAATTTAAAAAAATTATTATTTGAAAGTGCGTCGTGTTTCGAAGATTTTACCTTTAACGCCGCAAAAGACAACGTGTTTTAAACTGTATTTCATAACCATAAAAGTTTAAAATGCTAAATACAATATTTTTCACTCATTTTGATCTATGTTAATACAAAATAATGAGGATACGGTAAGAAATGAATCAATTGAGATAATAACAAGGTTCTCAATTATTCGTCAAAATAATTGAAATAGAAATGAAATTTGTATCATAAACTGTACTTTTTTTCCTTTTAAAAATTACCATTATACGCTCCTCCTCACCATAATGATTCGGCAATGTGATATCACTTGAAAATGTGGCATTTAATGAGTGAAGATTATTAAAATTTAAGTGCTTATATACTAAATGAAACAAATTCCACTTGATTGACAATTAGTTTATTATAAAATGAATACATTGGGCAGACAACTGGAAAAAAAATAAAACAGCTGCATTAACATTTAATACAAAAGAATTGAAGACCATGTGGTACATGAGCTGCAACATTATTTTACCAAATATTTCGTAATTTATTTCTTTATCATAGACAAAAATTCAATCCTCTGTTAGATCTTTCACTGCTATCATATAATATATCTCACTTTGATCACTTTACCTAGAAAATTAAACAAATGCTGACAAAATGAGCATACAAGATTAAAAAGTTCGTTGAGCAAGCTTTTACGCCAGAATAAGACTTACATAAATATTCTTTTGTTAATCTTAAATTTTAATTTTTAAATAAATGTGATGCTTCTTAGATTGAACTAAGAAAAATTATTGTACACGTTTCACATCCTGACACTTTCCTCTAGAAAAATTTTATCTGATTCTTATTTATTAAATAGATATCATTTAAAAATTTTACATTATTTAATTAAATGATTTCAACAGCATGATTTTTTTCATTCTCTTTTTCATTTACTTTTTTTATTTATTATTTATGTATTCGATTTAAATGGTTGTTGCTTGCTAAAAATTCATCCGATAGTACTTTAAATTTGATACAACAATATAGTTTTAAATTTAATATGAACTCCGAAAATTTATATGCTACTTACTGGGAAATGCAAGCTCAGCAGTGCTTAGTATTAAACTAGCGAAGGATGGAAAAATACATTGTGCATTGTCTTATCTGCAGGGGTCGCATTCCCCCTAAAATTCATAAAATTCCTAAAACTATGTGCAAACCCTAAAATTCTTAAAAATCTAATAAAATTTTGTTGGTGTTCCTAAAAAGTTAGTTATAGGCTAAATATAAATAAAAAAGCAATAATCTAAAATATAAGAATTTAACTACATTAACTAAAACTGTTTTAATTTTGCCACTTGGGAATTCTGATCCGGAGAGAGGTTTTTCGATAATTAAAGCAATGCTTAATGTGAGTCACCATGAGAATACTATTATGTCTCTTAGACTAATCAAAGATACCATTCGAAATTATGGAGGAGTGTTGAAGATCACCACAACACTATTGAGGGCAGTAAAAGAATCTCACAAATCATATCAAGAATATATTAGCAAAATGATTATAATTAATTTGTTTTTCTCTAACTTCTAATATAAATTGCTGATTTGAAATCTAATAATATCACACAATAGTTTTTCTTAATAAGGTAAGGTAAAGGGTAATAATAAAGTTTTGATTAAGAAGGTGAAAATTAAATAAAAATCAAATAAAATAAAAAATTATATTTTAGAGAGGAAGGTTCTTTTTTTTAAAAAATTACTATAGAATCGAAATAGAATTTTAATTTATGGTAATAATTTTAATTAAAGCTATGCAGATTATTTGCTTTGATTTTTCAAACTATTTTTTCAATACTTTTATTGTTTATATAAACATCGCAGAGGATGAGAAAGGGAATTGTATACAGTATATGTAACTTTAGTTAGCAATATTTTTGTCATGATTTCTTCAATTTTATCTGATATTAAATTTTGGAGACTTTTCTGTGTACTTTAATAGTACATGTAATTATCAGAGATATGAGAATTTAAATTGTTTGAAGTATATACAATTTAAGACAGTATTATTTTTGTTAATATTTAAGTTGATACAGTTTTGATATTGTGACATTAAGTCACAGCCTAATT